>NC_082736.1:12991885-13009385 GCF_030144855.1 Hypanus sabinus
GCTTTCGGAATTCCCGGTAAGCCGCCGGTTCATCTGCTGTTGGTGGGAATTGAAGTTTAATTCCAATGCTGTGATTGTTTCTGTCGCTGCTTTCCGGTGTCGTCTGTGCAGTCTCAGTGTTCCGCCTTTCAGGAATTAGTGTAAACACCGGGATTGTGGATTCTGCAATCCGGATCTAAGTACAACCCGCTGCAAGAGCACAGCATATCGCATGACTTCAATGGGACTTAACGTGTCAGGCAGCATTTGCCCAACCGGTTGTGATCAATAATGGGATGTTCGGGACTCGGTGCTTTTTAGTCCTGTAGCAGCTGCACTGCATTTGCAAATATTGTGTTTATACAGCCCGCGGAGATGATACCAATAGATTGTCTGTATTGGTCTGAGAGCGATTTTCTGAGTACAGTGCAATAATCAAACTGTGGACTGGTAGTAACACTGTAGCAAATATGTGGAGTTCCGTGTTGAAACACGAAACTGCTGTGATTTTTAAAAAATAAATATGTGCAACATGACTGAATATAAAGCAGGCGATAGAGAACAGAATTATCTTGTTGCAGAGCCGATTAACACAGCCGTGCTTCGTAGACATCAATGCTGTGAAATGTATTATATTATACATGAATCGGATACTGTTACAGACATCTGACTACAGCACCAACTTTGTTGCTGGTCTTTGAATTCCTCTCCCCTGCTCCCTGTGATGGATTCAGCTGGAGGCATCATGTCTACCTGTGAGGTTGTCAGACTGCGCTGTATCTGTTGGAATCAATCAATGTTCAGTTGTAAATTCAGTGAGAAGGCAAGTGCTGGATTAGGAAACAAGCTCGGGGATTGCTGGAGACACGAAGCCCTTAGCACCTTGCATGGAAAGAGAAACCAGTTAGCATTCTTATCAGGGGTCTCTCTGAGAATAGTTCTGAGGACAGATACTTTGACTGGATGAGCGTTTCCAGCATTTGCTGTGTTTGTTCCGTCCGTTAGCTGTTATTTTGCTGACAGGGATCGCCATGGAAGTTGATAATTGTCTAATGGAAGAATTCCCCCCATCAGCGCCGTATTTATTCATTACTTCCAAACGAGACGCGAAGGGGGCTGGAAGAATATGTTCCATCCAGTATTGACACTGAGGATGTAGTTACAAAGTCTACGCTTTCCGCTGCCACTTCACATTTCGGTCATCAGTGAAGAATTGGTTTTCAGATCATCTTGACCGTATTTTACAAAGTAAAGTCCTTTCCTGTCTCCGCCCTCTGTCGACCCTCCCACCGCTAAATACAACGATAAAGTGGAACTATTATGAGATCCCGTCAAACTGCTGCATTGGCTTCAGCTCAGTATTTTCTCAACTTACTGGTCCCTGTCTCTCTTTCAGCGAACTTGGTGGCGATTGTGATCCTGTCCCGGGGAAAGTGCGGTCTCTCCAAATGTATCACTCGCTACCTGGTGGGAATGGCAGCGGCCGATCTCCTGGTCGTTGTCTCGGATCCGCTGCTCAGGTTGACAGTACGGATTTATTTCCCCCGATCATTTTTGCGAATCACTCCTGTCTGCAGACTCGGTGAATGGTTGGTTTCTGCCACAACTGCGAGCTCAGTCTGGCTGACTGTCGCTTTCACCGTCGATCGATTTGTGGCTATTTGCTGTGAGAAGCTGAAAGCAAATTATTGCACCGAGAGAACGGCGGCTGTGGTCATCGGGACAGTGAGTGTGCTGGCCTGTTTGGAGGGTATCCCCTGGGGCTTTGTATACGGGCCTGGAGAAATAATTGATGGTGTTCCCTGGGAGTGTGTTTATACATGGAGCTACAAAAACTCTCCCGCATGGCTGATATTTGCGATATTTCATCGCATTTTTAACCCTTGTGTCCCAATTTTTCTGATGTTGCTGTTCAATATTCTGACGGTCAGGCGGATTCTAGCGGCCAGTCGAGCCCGCAGGGGGCTCCGAGGACAAAAGCGTGGAGAGAATGACAAGGACCGGGAGATGGAGAACCGACGCAAATCCATCGTTTTGCTCTTCACCATAACCGGTAGTTTCATATTGTTGTGGGGAACGTACGTGGTATTTTTTATCTACAGACGGAGTTATGTTGATTCTCTCACGCGTCCCCTTTACATCACAGACCGCACATCGGAAATGCTGCAGATTTCCAGTTCTTGCACCAACACGTGTATTTACGCCGTGACGCAGAGCAAATTCCGAGAGGAACTAACGAATGCGGTGAAATACCCACTGAACCGGATTTTCAAATGTTTGAAACGTGAAACATAAATACTGTAAAGTATTACAAATCAACTGAGTTCATTCTCCCTATTCTATACCGCCACTTGTGGGTAAATAGAAACAACGCGTTCAACAGAGTCGCAAAACAAGTACGAGCAAAACTTCAGATGCTCGAAGGACAAAGCAACACACAGAAAATCAGATCCTGATGAAGGGTCTGGGCCAGAAACGTCGACCGTTTACTCTTTCCACACACAAAATGCTGGAGGGACTTACCAGTCCCGGCAGCATCTATGGAAAAGAGTAAACTGTCGACGTTTTGAGGGAAGTCCCTTCATCAGAATCCTGTCAATTGTTTACACTTTTCCATTTCCTGTCTACTACCTTCAACTGATCCCGACGGCATCACTGTCCCCGCCATCACAGAGAAATCCATTTTGCAAATCACATTCCGCCCTGTGCAATTGAAGCTTGACGAGAAACTGTTACCCCTCTTCCCCGTTCTGTCAAAACTGCCTGATCTTGTGAGCATGACCGCGAGGGAGAACGCGTGTGGGAGATACAGAGAAAGAGAGAATGAGAGAGAGAGAGAGAGAGAGAGAGAGAGAGAGAGAGAGAGAGAGAGAGAGAGAGAGAGAGAGAGAGAGAGAGAGAGAGAGAGAGAGAGAGAGAGAGAGAGAGAAGACAAGATGGGGCCTTGTTAAAGAGCACAGAGGCACAGAAGGACAGCAGTGTGTTTACTTCAGTGAAAGGTGTAGAACAGTTAAGCAGATGTACATAGAGCCTGGATAGAGCATGGCACATTACAGATATCTGGCTGAGTGAAGGACAGGTCTGCTATCTGAACATTCCAGGATTCCGAAGATTCAGACAGTCCAGAGGGAGGTAGTTGGGGAGCTGTACAGGCAGAATATCGCAAGGTTGTGTTCATCCCGGAGGCTCGTCCAGTGAAACATTTTGGGTAGAGCTCAGGAATAAGAAAGGTGCAATCACTGCGATGGGATTTCACTGTAGGCCTTCCGAGAGCCGGGAATAGAGATCAACAGATGTCAGCAGGTAATCGGCACAGCTCTAAGGGCTAACTGGTCCCAGACTGGCAGGTCATCAAGGTTAAAGTCGGAAGTCACACTCTACAGAGATCCCAAGATGCTGGTTGCCTGACGAAGACGGTGACACCGAAGTTGTGAACGGGTGAGAGCTGACAGGAGCTTTACCGAGAATGCCCAAATTGGTAAAACAATCGTGGGTCATGAGCTTGCTCATAGAAAATCAATGCCCGTTTATTATGAATTAGAACGCTATGCCCGGATATTAAGTTCCGCACATTTAAGCTGTTTAGATTGCAACAACTTAATGAGGATATGAGAAAGGGAGCAGGTAATGAACTGGAGTGTTATCACTATCCGATACACATTACATATCTCACGTCAGTGACGGTCTCGCTGGAAAGGACAAAATAATGGAGTAATGCCCGCAACAACCGGATCGAGAACAAACTTATTCCTGTTTAGAAAAACAAATAAATAATTGACAGACTGATAACGCTTAAAAATCACATTTCATTTGTATGATTTCGTTTTATCGTGGAGGACTCATGTTTGTTAGTTGAATATCAGATAGAAGACATCAAAGTACATCATCTGAAATTTTCATTACCGTGGTACCTGGGAAGGTTGTCCTAATTTATGTAAATTAATTACAATTATGAAACGGACTGTTGAATATTTATTGCTCTCCATAGATGCTGCCTGACCTACTGAGTTCCGCCAGTATTGTATATGTAGAATTTTCCCGAATGCCCATTGTGCAAACATATTTACACATTTCTGGCGTACAGTTATGTTAATGACAGTATATCGTCGTCATGTGTGCTGAGGTTAATATCACATTAACAGAGACAGAAATGTATTAAAAAAGTCAATCATATCCTTATGTAAAATTAAACTATTAGATGAACACGAATTACCTTTAGTTTCTCAGTTTATGCCGAAGATTTCTTTCCATTGTCCAGCAACAGAAAAAATGCACTGGCCAGAATATTCACCTTAGGCAACAAGATACAGTTAATCTATGATACCCCGAGCGTATGCCAAAGACATTACATGGAACACCAAGGGTTACAAGCACCTTTCCGTAAATTCTGACGATGTAGAAAATTTCCGGATTATCCCAATTTTTAACCCCGAGCAGCGATCAGTTGTACTAATTGTCCCAACTGTGTGTATTCACTTATTTGAAGAATTTTTTTTTATAAAGCAGTCAGAAGCACAGTTAATTCAGTTAGCGTTCCTATTAGTCTCATTAGATACATCCCTCTGAAGGAACAAGCAGCGTCGCCTATTTTTACTTATTGTGCTATTGCCCATTACACTTAGCTATTCAACGAGAATTAGAAAGACATTCAGATGACACTTCTACGAAGCATTTCCCCCCCTCCACACCCCCCCAGACACCTCCCACCCCGACCCCACCCCAACAACACCAAACCCCCTCGCCCCCAGCGCGCTTTTAAATCACTACCCACAATCCGACGCCCACCCCACCCCCACCCACCCACCACCACCCCACCCCAGTGGGTTGGTCAGTGCAATTCTGTTTTACAGTGCTTGAATCCTTAAACATACTTGCAAAACAAACGCACGTTCCTTCAGCTACCGGTCATTATGACATTCATAGTAACAGGTGGATCAATAAGATGAAGCGCGTTCAATGTGGGTAGAATAGGGGACAGTTTAGTCACTGTCTTGTCTTTCCAGTACAGTGCTGTTCCTGCTTCAGGTGAACGCATTAGCTCGTTACATTTACAAAGAAGGAAATTGATTGCGTGCCCGAATAGCTCAAGATTTGAACAGGTCCAACAAATCTGAGCACCTGCAGAAGCCACCGTATGTGACAATGAATAGCAAAGATTCCCGGCCGTCTGTTTCAAGAAAATCCTCCTCGCCTGTGCTCCAACGAGAATTTCTTATGTTCTGTGCCATGAAAACCGGATGGTGAAAGAGGTGCGCGGCATCGTAGAAACACTGGAGGTGTTGGAGTATTGTGCAATAGGTGTACGAATTATTAATTGGTTCGCACTTGGATCACTCCGTGCATTTCTAGTACCCACACCGCAGGAAGGATGCAATTCAGCTGAAGAAGGTGCCGATTAGTTTCATGCTGATTATGCCTGGACTGAAGGGTTTAGGTTTCAAAGAAAGTTTGCATACGCGGGGTTTGTTTTTGACGGTCGTTTCGGCTGAAGGGAAAAGTGACAGACTTTTATAAAACACAAGAGATAGAGATGGGATAGACAGTCAGCATCTTTTTCCCGAGTTGCCAACGTCCCTTACTATAATTTACAGCTTTTAGATGTGAGAGAGAATAAGTTCAAAAATGTAAACACAATCAAAAAGATAGAGGAACTCAGCAGGTCGGGTAGCTTCCGTGGAAACGAGCAGTCAACGTTTCGGGCCGTGACCCTTCGTCTGGACTGAAGAAGTGTGAAGGTGGGTGTGGGCAGAGGCCCTATAAAGAAGGTGAGGGAGAGGGGGTAGGTGCCAGGTGAAAATACAATCAGAGGAACGATCAAGGAGTGGGGGAAAGGAAGCAGAGAGGGGATAGGCAGGAATGGCGAAGAAGGAATGTAAGGGGAAAGCACTATGGGTGGAAGAAGGCCGATTCATGGCAGAGCTGACAGGCAGCTGGAAGTTCAAAAATGTGCTGGGCGAAATAACATTTTAACGATGAGAGCCGTCAGCCCTTGTCACTTACTGCTATTGTGAGTGGTGGCAACATTTGCGAAACTGGTATTTAAGAGCTTTCAGACAGCCACATAAATGTGTTGGGAATAGAAAGACATAGATCACACAGATGCAGAAGAGGCTTAGTTTTATTTTGTATTGTATTCAGCACAGACATCGTAAGCCAGGGTGCTTGTCCTGTGCCCTAATGTGCAGTGTTCTCCGTGAGCAGTAACGATGCGATCCAAGGACGCACACAGCTTTATCTTTGACCACGAGCAGGAATGTGTTGCCTCATGAGTGCCAGTGATAAGCATGACTCTGAGCAGGCACACGCAGGGTAGGCAGCCGGATGTCGTGGTGCACAATAGATCAAAACTAGAGGGAAATGTGGAGGGAAAGACAGAGGGGGAAGGAAAGGTGCAGGGGCTGGGCGGTGGCGAATGGGCGGAATAGGACGATGCAGAGGGATGGTGGGGGAATGTGGAGGGCTAATAGAGCGATGATAGGAAGTGCGAATGTGTGGGGGAGGGTGAATGAGAGTGAGAGTGAAAGAGGGACGGAGTGAGATGGCGAGAGAGAACCTTTCATGTTCTTTCTTTGTTTTGTTGCTATCCTGAGAAGACAAATGTGTATATGCTTGCACGTTTTCATGATAAATAAAATTTTGAGCCTTTGAAAATTGTAGGCAAATATGTCCTTCCAATAGTTATATAAGGTGGGACATGACCAAAACATGTGGGTCAATGAAGCAACTTCTGAGTGACATCTGTCACATTGAGGGTTAATATGGGAGTAGAATCGGGCAAGCTTATCTTTAGACATGTGAGCTCTATGTACCACCTTAAATTGTATTAAAGCATGTTTAGCACATATAGAAGAAGAATTAACCATTTGTAGAATTTTTTCCCATTTTTCTGTTGATATAGTATATTGAAGCTCTTTTTCCCACTCTTGTTTAATTCTGCCTGACATTTCTGGTTGTATCTTCATGATCATATTATAAATAAGAGCCACTAAACCCTTCTGACAAGGATTCAAGGTAAAAATCATATCTAAAAAGTCTATCGGAGTTAAATTGGGAAAGGATGGTAAAACATTATATAAAAAGTTTCTGATTTGTAAATATCTAAAAAAATAAGTTTTAGGTAACTTAAATTTGTTAGTAAGTTGGTCAAAAGACATCAAACTACCTTCAAAAAAAAGATCACGAAAACATGTTATACCTTTCCTTTTCCATACTCTAAAGGCTTGATCTATTAAGGAGGGTTTAAAAAAATATTGATTTACAACCCCATTTTATCACTGCAATTTTTGGTATACCAAATGAGGATGGTAGTCGATTTTCCCCTTCAATTAGACGAATGATCGCCTTTGCAACTCTAATGGCGAGAAGGTCTATATTACAAAATTGGAAAGAAGTAAACCCTCCTACCACGTTTCAGTGCTTCTCTCAAACTATTTCTTGTTTGAGCTTAGAAAAAATTAGAAGTACTATTTTTGAACCATCAATTAAATTTGAAGAAACTTGGGGACCGTTTATTCGACATTTCATATGAGTTAATTTGACCTCTTCCGGACCTTTTCTCTTTTTATCCTTGTTCTGTATGGGGTTTTCCGGAGTTCTTGACACTATCATGTACATATGAACTATTATTATTGCCCATGTTAGTTTAGGTGTATTGTTTTTTTTCTAATATATATTTTTTCTTGAATTTTTTTCTTTCTTTTAGTGATTATCCTTTTTCATGTATAATCAATATAGGTCTGACTGATTATTGTATGATTTTTTTTGCTGTTAATTTAATAAGATATTGACATCTTATTACTAATTTAACTTCAAGGCTAGAGTATTTATAACCTATGCAATATTATGTTATGTTATTTTTTTATATATGAAACTCAATAAAAAGATTGAAAAAGAAAGAAAGAAAATTGTAGGCACAGAGATCTTTGAAAGTTTAACGAGGGCCCGTATCAATAAGGATGATGAATATGGGACTGAAGATGTTATATGTGAATGCGCATCGTATTCTTAATACGGTAGGTGATCTTGTGGAACAGTGAGAGATTGGCATGTGTGCATCTTGGAGATATGGCTGAAAGAAGAACATAGTTTGGAGCTTAACAGCGAAGGATGCAAATTCGATTCGAAAGAAATAGGAGGAAAGGTAGAAGGGGTAGGGTAGCTTATTTGGTAACAAAGAAACCAAATCCTTCGAAAAAGATGTCATTGGACCAGAAGATGTAGATCCTTCACGGATGGGTTCAGAAACTGCTACGCTTGGAGTACCTTGATGGGAGTGAAATACAGACATCAGAAGGTAGCCATGAGGTGGGCTTAAAATTACAGCAGGAGATCAAAAATGTATGTAAAAAGACCAATGTTGAAATTGCAATAGTCATGGGGGATTTCAAAGTAGATTGAAAAATCTGGTTTGTGCTGAATCCCAAAAGAGCGAATTTGCATACTGCCGATGAGATGCTTTTGCAGTGCAGCTTGTGTTTGAGTCCACAAGGGGAAAGGAAATAGTGGATGATGTGTTTTGTAATGAAAGGAATGCTTGGAAGGTAGTGGCCATAATACGATAGAATTCAGCCTGTATTTGCGTAGGAGAAGGTAAAATCTGATCTAATTGGATAACACTGATGTGAAGGGAAATGCAGAGGCTTGAGTGTGGAATTGGCTAGAATCGATTGGAATGAGACACTAAAAAGAATGATTGGTCAACTCCAACGTCTGTTGTTCCAGGTAGATATTCGGACAGGGCAAGGGAGATATATATCAAAATATGAAGAAGTACTCTGAAGGGATGATGATGCAACCTTGGCTGACAAAGAAAGTCTAAGGCAGGGTAAAAGCAAAAGAGAGAACAAATACTATAGCAAAACAAAAGTCAACTAAAAAGCCACAAGGAGAGAAAAGATGAAGTATGACGCGAAGTTTGCCTATAACGTAAAAGGGGATACAGAAAAAAATCATATTTTTAAATATAAAAGAGAGACGAGAGTGGATATCAGGCTCTTGGAAAGTGAAGCTGGAGAGGTAGCGATGAGGAACAAAGAGACGGCTGACGAATATAATAATTTAGCAGGGGATGTGAACAAGAGTGTCGGACATTCGGATAGAACAGATATTAAAAATAACTAGTAGCGTACAGTCAGAATGTCAGGAAGAGCAGACAGATGATAGGACAAAATTGAAGACGGCAGAGATAATATCAGTGCATTAGGGAAGCAACATCAAAAAAGTTAGCATATACAGTACTCAAAGTGCTATATTTCAATGCACGAAATATGATAAAATAATGTTAATGTTCTTCATGCACATTCCCAGATTGTTGGGTACGATCTTATGGCCAGCACTGAATCGTGGTTGAAGGATGGGTACAAATCGGAGCTGGATGTCCAAGATTACACATCGATCGGAGTGACAGGAAGGTAGGAAAAGAGGGTGGAATGCATCTGCTGGTAAAGCATAGCATCAAATCATTAGGAAAACGTGACATAGGACTGGACGAAGTTGAATATTTGTGGTTACGTTGAGAAACCGTAAGTGTAAAAGGACTGCAAAAGTGTAAAAGTGTAACAGGTCTCCAAACAGTCGACGTGATATGGACTACAGATTACAAAGGGAAATAAAAAAAGGCGTCTCAAAATAGCAACGTTGTATTCACGGGAGATTTTAACATGCACGTGGATTAGAAAAAAACAGGTTAGTAATTGATCTTACCAGAGTAAATATGTGGAATGTTATTAACAGCAGTTAACCTGGAGGCGATTAGGGAGCTTAAGGTAACGGGACACTTAGGATACGGTGATGACAGTACGGCAGAGCTCAACTTGAAATTTGATAGGGAAAGAGTAAACTCTGAAGTTGCAGTACTTCAACAGAGTAAAGGAAATTCCAGTTTGCCAAAGTAAATTGAAAAGATATGCTGGCATGGATGACATTGTGCAAAATGGCTTGACGTTCTGGTAAAATGTGTAAAGTGCAAGAAAGATGTATTCCAAAAAGAATAAGAAAATACTCAAATGGAGAAAAGAGTAGGATCGTGGCTCTAAAGGTAAAACAAAGCTAACGTAAAAGCAAAATAAGGGATGTACAACAAAGAAAAAATAACGGGAAGATAGTGGTTTCGGAAATTTTTCAAAATCTCTAGAAAGCAACTAACATCATTGGCATGGAATAGATTAAAATGAGGGTCTATATTATAACAATTAGCGGGAATGTAACGAATGGCAAGGCTTTTTATTAAAACCAACGGAAGTCAAATAAAAAGGCGCAAGGACAAGAAATATAAAATACGTTTCTACTTCGGCCAGTAACAGAGATAGAAGACGATTTTGCAGATGGATATAAATGATAAAAGAGACAGAAGAGTGGATATCGGTCAGTTGAAGCATGTAGATGGAGAGGTAGTGATCGGGAATGAAGAAACAGCAGTCGACCGTTGAGACAGGAATAGGTTGGATATGCATCAATCACCTAGAACAGATTGACTGCACAAAAGGGATCTGAAATAGATAACTGAAGCGAGTATGGAGGCATTAATATTGATCTTTCAGGAATCACCGGCTTGTGGAGTGGCTCCTGAGGACAAGAAATTTCTAAATGTCACTCCACTCTTTAAGGAGGAAAGGAGGGAGAAGAAAGGGAAATAAAGTTCAGTTATCTGTTCTTCAGTGGTTGTAAATATGCTGTTGCCCAGTACTAAGCATGGGGCTTTGCGGTACATGGAAGCACAAGATAAAACAGGCCAAAGTTAGCATGGTTTTCTGAAGGGAACATCCTTTCTGCCAGATCTGTTGGGATGCTTCGTGGGATTGTTAAGCTTTGGGTTTAAGGCGGCTTCGGCTCGAAATAGGCGTCGCAACTGTGTAAGTTGTCAGGGTAAGATTCTGTTCACTTTCCACTTTTTCAGACTGTTTCAGGGATGCGTAGGTTAGTATGAATTGTCGTTGTGTGTGCTTCATGTCAGATGTTGGAGTCCTGGGATGGCACGTGGATGGAACCACAGATAAGTTAGGAAAACACTGATGGTGAAAAGGCACAGATGGCGTGCCGGCAAAATGCCAGGAAGAACAGGCAGATGATAGGACGAAATTCTACACGACAGGGTGGATATCAGTGCATTACAGATTCAGAATCAAAATGGGTAGCAAATGCAATTCTCGAAGTGTTATATTTCAGTGCACGGTGTATAAGAAATAAGGTCGATTATCTTGTTGCTCTTTTGTAGGTTGTCGAGTACAATATTGGGGCCAGCATTGAATCGTGGCAGACAGGTGGTTATAGTTCAGAACTGAATATCCAAGATTACGTGTTGAATCGGAGTGAAAGGAGGTAAGCAGATAGGGTGGCATGGAACTGCTGGTGAAGAATGACATCAACAATTAGAAAGATTGGAAAATAGGATTGGAAAATGTTGAATCCGTGTGGGTTGAGTTATGAAACTGCAAGATTAAAGGTACCCCGATAGCAGTTATACAAAATTTTCCGAACAGTCGCTGGGATCTGCACTACATATTACAACAAGAAATATTAAAAAAAGCGTGTCAAAAGGGCAATGTTATGATATTCATGCGACATGTTAACGTGTAATTAGATTAGGGAAATC
Source organism: Hypanus sabinus (assembly GCF_030144855.1). Taxonomy (NCBI): domain Eukaryota; kingdom Metazoa; phylum Chordata; class Chondrichthyes; order Myliobatiformes; family Dasyatidae; genus Hypanus; species Hypanus sabinus. The sequence goes on from NC_082736.1 coordinate 13,003,455, forward strand.
AAATGTTCATGGATCTCAAAAGAGTGAATTTGAAGGCAATTACTGCTTGGGGATCACGTACACTGGGTTGAGTGTTATGCAATAAACCAGAAGGAATTCCGGAACTTAAGGCACACTTCAGAGACAGTGATAAAAATATGATTAAATTCAACTTGAAATTTGATAGACTGAAAGTAATCTCTGACGTGGCAGTATTCCAGTGGAATAAAGGAGATGGTCTGACAGAGTTCTCGGCCAAAGTAAAGTAGTAGGAGGATGCTGTAATAGATGACAGTTTATGCAGAAATAATTTTGGACCTCTAATAAAGTGAGTTAGGTGCAGGATAGATGTATTCCAAAAACAAAGAAATGCTCAAATGGTAAGAAAGGACAACTGCGGTTCTCAAGGCTGTCAAATCAAAGGTAAAAGCAAAGTAATCTGCGTGAAACGCAGAATAAAACAGCGGGCTGATATAGATTTGGAAATTTTAAAAAACCTGCAAAATCCAACAACAATCATTCGCAGTGGAAACTTGAAATATGAAAGCAAGCTGGCAAACTAGATGAGTGAATAGAAAAAGTTTTCTTTTTCAGTTATTTTAAAAAAATTAAAAGGCAGATGAGTTAGAATGAAGACCGACTGAGAATGAGATCGGAGACCTAATAAGCGGTCAAAGAAATGAGAAATGAACTAAAGGAGGATCTATATCAATTTTCTCTGTGGGAAACACTAACAGTGTCCCAGGTGTTCGAGTGAGGATAAACGAGTGCAGTTACTTCAGCGAGGGAGAAGGTGTTTAAAAAGCTGAAAGACTTAAGACCATAAGATCATAAGATTTAGGAGCAGAAATAGGTCACTCGAACCATCCAGTCTGCTCCGCCATTCAGTCATGAGCTGATCCACGTAATTCTGCCATCTGCACGTTCCTGCTTTCACCCCACACCCTTTGATTCCCTGGCTAATCAAGAACCTATCTATCTCTGCCTTAATAATCGGAACAAGAAGGCTGCGGATGAAAGGCTGAGGATTTCCGGTGCGAAAGGAGGTTTACTACTCCGGGTGAAAGAGAGGCAAGACTGTGCAGGAGCGTGACGCCAGCCAGTAGACCGGGAAATGTTTAAAAAGAAGACCGCCATATCCAGCGGGCAGCGTCCGAGGCGGGCAGCGGAGTGAGAAGTAGTGGAGTTATAGGGCTTTGGCTCAACGGGCTGAGGCGGTAACGAGGCGAGGTAGACTACCTGTGTTATTAGCGGTAAGGAAGTAGTGAGTGTTTGAGGCCGGTTTTCTGAGCTCAGTGTCAGATATAGGAGCTACTTGAGTATCCCAGCCTCCCGGACGGCTATATCTGCACCGGATGTGTCGAGATGCAGCTCCTAAGGGACTGAGTTATGGAACTGGAGATGCAGCTCGATTACCTTTTTCCTGGTCAGGGAGAGTGTGGAGGTGATAGAAAGGAGTCACACCGCGGCTACGAGAGACAGACAAATGGGTACCAGTTAGGAGAGAGAAAGGGAAGAGTCAGGTACTAGAGAACACCTCTGTGGCTGTACCTCTTGACAATAAGTACTCCTGTTTGAGTACTCTTGGCGGGGCAGATTACCTGGGGGACTCTGGTACAGAGTCCGGCCCTGTGGCTCAGACGGTAGGGAAATGGGGGAAGGCAGCAGCATCAGGGGACTCTATAGTTAGGGGATCATACAGGTGATTCTGTGTACGCAGGAAAGAAACTCGGATGGTGGTTTGCCCCAGGTGTCAGGGTTCGGGATGATTCAGATCGCGTTCAACATATCCTGTTGTTGGAGGGACAGAAGCCAGCGATCGTGTTACACATTGGTACTAACGACATCAGTAGGGAAAGAGAGGAGGTCCTGAAAAGACAAAAGGGAATTTGGAAGGAGTTTGAGAAGCAAGACCGGAAAGGTAGTCCTCTCGGGATAATTGGCTGGCCACGCGACAATGAGTATAGCAATAGAATGAGGCAGACGATAAATGTGTGGCTGAGGGTTTGGAGCAGGGGGCAGGGATTCTGATTTCTGGATCATTGAGAGCTCTCTTGAGACAGGTGTGCCTTGTAAAAAAAAAGGACGGGTTGCACTTAAATCCCAGAGGTTCAAATATCTCGGCGGGGATTCTAGCTCAGGCTACTGCGGAGAATTTAATCTAGAACTATTGGGGGGAGTGAACCGAACTGAAGAAAAATAGGGAAGAGGCGGTTGACTCACAAATAGAGAAAGCTTGAAGATAGCGCGAGAGGGAAGATAGGCAAGTGTTAGAGAAAGGACGTGCTCAGATGGACAGTTTGAGTTGTGTCTATTTTAACGCAAGGAGTATTGTGAACAAAGCATAAGAGCTTAGAGCGTGGATCAATACTTAGAACTATGATGTGGTGGCCATTACAGAGACTCGTATGGCTCAGGGACAGCAATGGTTACTTCAAGTGCCGGGATTTAGATGTTTGAGAAAGGACAGGGAGGGAGGCAAACGAGCCGGGGTGTGGCACTTTTGATCAGAGATAGCGTCACGGCGGCAAAAAAGGTAAACGTCATCGAGAGATTTTCTAAAGTGTCTCTGTGAGTGGAGTTTAAGTTAGGGGTCAATAACTTCACTGGGTGTTCTTTATAGGCTGCCCAATAGTAGCAAGGATATCGGGGAGCAGATAGGGAAAAAGATTTTGGAAAGATGTAATATTAACAGAATTGTTGTAATGGGAGATTTTAATTTCTCAAAATATCGATTAGAATCTCCCTAGGTTTTGGTGGGGTGGGGTTTGTTAGCTGTGTTCAGGAAGGGTGCTCGACACAATATGCAGATAGGCCTACAAGAGGAGACGCTGTACTTGATTTGATATTGGGAAATGAACCGGCTCAGGTGTCGGATCTCACAGTGGGACAGCATTTTGGGTATATTGATCATAATTCTACCTCCTTTACAATAACATTGGAGGGAGATAGGAACAGAGAAATTGGAAAACCGTTTAATTGGAGTGAGGAGAATTATGAGTTTATCAGGCAGGAAACTGGCAGATTAAATTGGGAACAGATGTTCTCAGCGAAAAGTATGAAATAAATATGGCAAATGTTCAGGGGATATTTGTGTGGAGTTCTGCAGAGGTATTTTCCAATGAGACAGGGAAGTTATGGGAGGGTACATGAAATGTGGTATACAAAGGTTGTAATAGCTTTAGTCGCAAAGAAACGAAAAGCTTATAGAAGGTTCAGAGTTAATGTTAGGGATTTAGAAGATCATAAGGCTGACAGGAAGTTGCTTAAAAAAGACATTTCCAGAGTCAGAACGGGCCATGAGGCGGCCTTGGCGGGCAGGGTAAGGAAAATCCCAAGGCATTCGACATGTAGGTGAAGAGCAAGAGGATAAGACGTGAAAGAATAGGACCTATCAAATGTGACAGTGAGAAAGTGTGTATGGAACCGGAGGAAATAGGAAATAGGGGGAGAAGTAAGTGAGCGTAACATCAGCGGTAGAGGAAGAGTCACCCAATATTTTGTATAATTATCCGGAAAAAGTTTGGAATCAACAGCAAATTGCCCAAGTCCATGACCGTCAAAGCATTCCTTGCATCCATTACTTCGACAGTAAACCCTGTCGGTGAATATTCCTGTCACTAACAGACATTGAGAACAGAATAGATGCGTCCACTCGGGAATCCGGGACATCTCCGTTCATGGGTGAATAAGTGCATGCCTATGAAGCGTAGTTTTCAATTAAACAACAAAAAATCTGGGTTATCCTGTGAGCCCAACTGTGCCAATCATCCGAATAACAGATCGCCCATTCCCAATGGTTTCAGGTTCTGAATGTGATTTGCATGTCAGACCGTCAGGGGGTTACTTACTTAATCTTGTGTTATCTTCTTTGGTGCTTACACCAAAAGAGAGTTTCGGAGGGCAGGTAAATCACCTGTCCCAGACGGTGAGCACCCCAGGGCTAGCTGAAGAGAGTGTGTAGGCATTAGTAATGATCTTTTAAGAATCACTGGATTTTGGAATGGTTGTGGAAGACTAGACAATTGCAAATGTGATTCCACTCCTCAAGAAGGGAGAAAGGTAGAAGTAAGGAACCTACGTGCCATTAGTCTGACCTTGTTGTTTGGGGAGCTGTTGCAGTCGATTTTTAAGGATACGACCACACGGAACATGGAGATTCAAGATGAGAGAGAGAGGGGGGGAGAGAGAGAGAGAGAGAGAGAAAGAGAGGGAGGGAGAGAGAGAGAGAGAGAGAGAGAGAGAGAGAGAGAGAGAGAGAGAGAGAGAGAGAGAGAGAGAGAGAGAGAGAGAGAGAGAGAGAGGGAGAGAGAGAGAGAGGGAGAGAGAGAGAGAGAGAGAGAGCACCTTTGGTAGAAGTGCTAGAGGCAGGTTTGGTATTGTCATTTAAAGTAAAATTGGATAGGTATGTGGACTGGAAAGGAATTGAGGGTTATAGTTATGTCAGTGGGACTAGGTGAGTGTAAGCGTCGGTACGGACGAGAAGGGCCGAGATGGCATGTTTCCGTGCTGTAATTGTTATATGGTTATATAAGATATACAGCCCTCCAAAGAGCAGCTGGGATGTGGCCTACAGATTATAACAGGAAATAGCGAGTCCTGTCAAAAGGGTAATATTATGATCATCTTGGGAGATTATAACATGTGTATAGTTTCGTCATGGATCTGAAGAAATTGATTGTGTAGAAAGCCTACGAGATGTAAGCTTGTCCAAATACAAACCAATACTCAAATACTGAAATAGTACAGCGTGGCTGACAGGGAAAGTTAAAGCCGATGAAAAGTCAACAGAAAGGACATTCGACATAGCAAAAAATAGCATGAAGATGGATGATAGGGAAATTTTTTAAAACCTACATAAAGCTGCTAGAAAACTTATTGGGTGGTAAGACATAAAATCTGAAAACTAAGCAAGCGAGCAGAAAATACCAAAGTAGATAGAAAAAGTTTTGAAGTATATAAAAATAAAACAGAAATGAGAGTATATAATACGGCTAGAAAATTGGGTTGTAAAAAGAATAACGACGGGCAAGGAGATGGCAAATGATCTAAATCAGTGTTTTGTATCAGTCGTCACTCTGGTAGACACTAGCAGTTTGCTAGATGTTGAAGGGTGCGAGTGAAGAGAAGTGAGTGCAGTTACTAATACAAGGAAGAAGGTGTTCAGAATGTCAGAAGGCCTAAAGGTTCATGAGTTACCAGTACCAGATTAACCTTACCCTAGGGTTCTGAAAGACCGAAATGTAGGGATTATGGTGGCATTAATAATGATCTTTAAGAATAATTGGACACAGGCATGAAAAATTGCAAAAGTCACTCAATTCTTTCAAAAAGGAAGGAGACAGCAGAAACGAAATTATAGACCAATTAACCTGACCTCGTGGTCGGAAAGCTGGTGAAGTCAGCTGTTGAGGATGAAGTTATGGAGTACCTGCTGACACAGGACAAGCTATAATAAAGTCAGCATGGTGTCCTTAAGAGAAAATCTTGCCCGACAAACCGTCTTTGAGGGGATTACAAGTAGGATAGATAAAGAGATCCTGAAGGACGTTGTAGATTTGGATATTCAGAAGACCATTGACAAGGGACCAGAATATTGACAGAAGTTTACCACGTCTTTGCTCGGAGGCAGCCAATGGGAGTAAAATAATACTTTCCCGCTTGGCTGACTGTGACTAAGTTTGTTCTGCAGCAATCTGTTTTGGGACGGCTTCTTTTCATGCTGTGTATCAATGATTTTGATGATTGAATAGCTTGCTTTATAGCCAAGTTTCCATGTGGTACATGATTGGTGAGCGGGCAGGTAGTGTTGTGGAAACAGATTGGATGCATAAGAACAGATTAGGAGAGTAAGTAAGAAAGTGTGAAGTGAAATACAATATTGGAATGTTCATGGTCAGCCATTTTGTGAAAGAAATAAATGTGCAGAGTATTTTCTAAATGCGGAGAAGA
>NC_082736.1:13011885-13015939 GCF_030144855.1 Hypanus sabinus
GGGAAGGTAAATTTTACCGGTCAAAGGAATCAATGTTTATGCCTTAAGGTTGAAGACGACAGAGACGGAACATGAGTTGTGTCACGTGTCATTAGAGGAGGGGATGCAACGACATACCGGAATGAGAATGAAAAATGGAATTGAAATGGTGAAATACTGAACATTACGGCTGGAGCGAACAAAGCCTCATTCAATACAAATTCTGTGTCAACGATGTAAAATGGCTGAACCAGGACTACCGGATACAGCAGATGAACCGGACATAGTCGCGGGTGAAGTGCTGCCCGAATGATAAGGGCTATTTGGGTGCCTGAAAGGCAGCGAAGAAGGACATGAATGGGCAGGTTTAGTATTTCCGCTTGCTGGGAGAACTGGCAGGAGGGAAATCGCTGGGTAGAGCAAACTGTCATAGGAATGAATCAGCAACAGAGAAGCGAAGTTGGCGGTCGGTTCCTATTAAAGTCGAAGGGTGTTACGGAGAACATCGAGGTGGATGTGGAGGCTCATGGTGTGTTTGGTTAGGACAAGCGGAAATGTTTCTCTGTTAGAGCGAAAGGAAGATGTGTTGAAGACGCATGGCCGTGAAATTGAGCAGATGCGAGTGAGGGCAACACACGCTCGGGTAACGGAAAAGTAACCCCATTCTTCGAAAGAAGGATCTGGATGGAGGTTGGAATTAAAAGCAGACTGCTCCGATTTATAACCTATAAATCCTTCCTTGCATCAATTACTTAGACAGGAAGTCCTGTTGGTGAACGTCCCTATGGCTATCAGACACGGAGCGCAGAATAAAGGTGTCACCTCCGGCCAGTGCTTGACGCAATGAGTGCGGGAATTGATTACTCTGGAACATATCAGTTCACGGAGGAGTAAGTGTACGTCTATTAAGCGTCTGGTTCAGTCAATGTCCAGACAGCGGAGTTTTCCCGTACGCCCTTCTGGATCCCGACATCCATTCTGTCTCCTTCGTATTCGATACTGTTTGTTAACATGGTTAGAAACACCGCCTGCTACGGGGTGCTTAAGTAGTCTTGCGTTATTTTCCTTAATGGACGGAACAAAGTAGAGTTTCCGGTAAGTTCAGAGGAACACAGTTCAAATTAAATTTTATTATCAGAGTACATACCTGCAACCATGTACAAAACAGAGATTTTTTTTCTGTGAGCACACTTAGCAAATCTATAGAGTAGTAATTGTAAACAACATATGTAAACGTTAAACATCAGGAACTGTAAGCTGTAAATAAATCGTGCAAATGCAGTTAATAAATAAATTTCAATAAATAACAAGGCAAGAGCGTCCTTAAATGAATGTCGTTTTGTTCAAGAGACTGATGGTTGTGGTGTAGTTATTGTTCTTGAAACACGTGTTGCGAGTCCTGAGACTCTTGTACCTTTTATCAAATGTCAGCATCGAGAAAAGAGCATGGCCTGCGTGCTAAGCTTCGTTGATGATGGATGCTGCTTTTCTACGACAAACTTTTAAGTGTTTTTTAAATAGTTAGGAGGTATTTACGCGTGATGTGCTGGACCGAATCCATTATCTTTTCTCGGATCTTCCTCCCAAAGGCATGGTGTTCTCATACGAGACCGTAATTCAACCAGTCAGCACAGTTTCCACTGCGTATCCACACATGCTTGCCATGGTTTTTGAGGACACCCCGAAACTCCGCAGTCTGCTGAGGAAGGAGCCGTCGTGCTTTCCTTGCAATTCTATTTATTTGATGGTTCCAGGACATTTCCTCTGAGATATAGAGACTCTGGAATCTCCTCAGCATCAACGAAGTGCAATGATCAAGACCCGGCTGATCATTTCACAATCGTGGCTGGTAGGTATGATGGAAGACTTGCCATATCTGTATTCCCGTGCATTCTGGCACGAACATTTGCTGTGAGTGTTATAGCTACTAGGTAATGTATTAATTAGCTTATTGGCGTCACCGGCCAACGCAGACATTCAGCGATACTAAAATAAAAAAAAATGTTGTACAATGATAATTTTCAGCTGTTTTAATATCATTCAGAGATTCTGTCAACAGTGTATTTACTGAAAAAATACAGTTTAATGCTTTTCTATATGCTGAAATGCCACTTAATAAAAGATAGTGGACTGCAATTTCATGTTATCCAAGCATAACTCTTTCTTGAATGTAATATTAATGAAATGCTTAATCGTTTGTACAGAAAGATTAAAAAAAGCAGATGCATGCAACTCAGATTAAATACTTTTCCAAATAATGAGTTTTGATGTTGTAAGAAGGATTAATTAAGGTTGCATATTATTTACAAATCTGTCCCATTGGTAGAAACAGATACTGCACACCATTCTTCAGCTCCTCTCTGAATTTTCTCTGTGTCAATCCATAGATACACGTGTTGGTACAGGTACTGAGGGATGACAACATAAACCCACTTTGCTGCAGGATATAGGTCGGTTTGCTGAAATATCTGTCTGTGTAGAAATAGTTTTCTACTTGCCAGATCAAAGAATGTACGACATTGGGCATCCAGAATAATATAAAATTGGCTGAAACAGCGAACAACAGAATCATTGACTTTCTCCGGTTTGCCACCTCTGGATCATTACGATTTTCACTGCTTTTCCGAAGTCCCTGGCGAACTCTATTTGTCTCTATAATCCGGTTGACGGTTAAAACATTAAAGAAGAGAATCAAACATATTGGGAGCAACGACGAAGAGATACTGTCGAATACCTGGTAGCCTTTCCACAGGGGTGAAGTGCTGTATTCAGCTACGCCATCGATCGACTGCGAAGTAAAATGGAATGGCCTTGACACAACACGATGCACTCACTGTTGCCACCACCACAGTCGCTGTTCTCTCGGTGCAATATCGGATCCGCAGATTCTCACAGCAGATGGCGACGCAGCGATCGAAAGTGAAAGCAACCGTCAACAAAACGGAACAGTCCCAGGTTGCGATACTCAGGACAAGTAGTACAGAACACGCGGGTGTAACGAGCAAGAAATTAGCAAACAAATAGATGTAATTCATCCGCTGTAATATAATAACAACTATGACGTACATAAGATCGGCTGCCGCCATGGACACCAGGTAGGTAGTGATGCCTTTGGAAAGACCGCATCTCCGGCGGGATAGGATCACAATCGCCGTTAAATTAACTGAAATAAGTTAATAAGAATAAATTACTATCAGTTACTGCAGAGTTATTAGTGTAACTTTCTTAGAATAGTGTGACTAATAGGCCATTAAGGCCGGTGTCTGAAGTCAGTTAATTTGCGCTTACAGACATGGGATGCTTATGACCCGATCAAGCAGACAATGTACTTTCCTGTCTGCGCGTTTTGTAAGTATGGTTAAGCATTTCTGGCATGCAGACGTGTTAACAAAAGTACAATGTGGCAATGTATACTTAGGTTATAATCTCATTAATATATACAAATGTATCAAACAACTAAATCAAAATCGCATGTATAATAAACAATTAAATGAATGCGAATTACAATTAGAATATAACTAAGCTGGGAAGGTTTCTTTTCTTCGTCCAATGGCAACACAAATGCACTGGCCATCTTGGGCATCAAGATGCAGTTAATCTACAAAACCTCGAGCGTAATACAAGTGTATCGCATTACCTGGAACACCGAGTGCTGCAAGCACCGGGCAGTAGATTCTGATGATGTTGTAAATTGCAGAATATCCCATTTTCTATCTGAAGTGATGTCAATTGTACAACTTGTCCCAAATGCGTGCACGCACTGTGTTAATGAGTCCTTATGAACCACACGCTTAAATCGATTGGTGCTCCCATGATGTCATTAGACACAGTCAAATGAACAAACAACTATTTTCGTCACATCGTGTGCTTGTCTATCACATTCAGTTCTTCAAGGATAATCAGAAGGACATTCATTTGACGTTACTTCGAAATATATTCAATGGAGAGAGTCAGTGCAGTTCTGTTTCGCAATGATTACCTGTCGTAAAATTTGTTAACTTAACTGCAACAGTTGATTACAAGATATTATAGAAGAAAACAAAACAAGATAATAATAAATAAATAAGTAAGTCAA
>NC_082736.1:13316139-13395067 GCF_030144855.1 Hypanus sabinus
GAACTGTACAGATATTGCATGTAGACATCTCTTTGCCATGGAATACTCCAATGCAAGCCGAATTCTGAAACATTCCTGGTACCATTTACAGTGGAACTGCCATTGACTTGGTTTAGTCCTGCAACCTCTAATGATCCACTGTGTAGAAAACGTGATGTTACTGAAAGTAACTTCTGCAGCTTAGGTAGCACAGTCATAAAATTGGTTGCAGCCTACTCTAAATCATATGGGTAGTATAATAATAATGTTTACATCATGGTAGCACATACTAGATTTCGGCAAAATGTACTGTACACTCCTTTGTGTTGAATGCTTTACTTTTTATTCAATGCATTTTGTGATAAGGTTGTGTACATAACTACTTGGGGTGATTTGGAACTGTGTATATAATGGATGTTGAGTGCTCAGTGCCACGGAATACTCCAATGCAAGCTGCATTTAGTAAACTACCTGGTACCTTTTACAGTGGAACAGCCATTGACTTGGTTTAGTCCTGCAATATCTAAAGATCCATTGTGTAGAAACCGTGATGTTACTGAAAGTAACTTCTGGAGCTTAGGTAGTACACGCATAAAATTGGTTCCCGAGTACTCTAAATCATATGGTGAGTCTAATACTAACGTTTACATCATGTCAGCAGATATTAGTTTTCAGCAAAATTGAACTGTACACTGCATTGAGTTGAATGCTTTTCTTTCTATTCAATGCATTTTGTGATAAAGATGTGTACATAACTACTCAGGGTGATTGGGAACTGTATAGATATTACATGTGGACTGCTCAGTGCCATAGAATACTCAAATGCAAGCTGAATCCTGTATACTACCAGGTACCATTTACAGTTGGGCTGTCATTGACTTGGTTTAGTCCTGCAATCTCTAATGATCCACTGTGTAGAAATCGTGATGTTACTGGAAGTAACTTCTGGAGCTTAGGTAGCACACGCATAAAATTAGTTCTAGAGTACTCTAAATCATATGGTGAGTATAATAATAACGTTTACATCATGTTAGCCCATAAAAGTTTTCAGCAAAATTGAATAGTACACTCCATTGAGTTGAATGCTTTATTTTCTATTCAATGAATTTTCTGGTAAGGTTGCGTGCATAACTACTCAGAGTGATTCGTAATTGTATAGATATAGCATGTAGAGTGCTCAGTTCCATGGAATACTCCAATGCAAGCTGAGTTCAGTATCCTACCTGGTAGCATTTACAGTGGAACAGCCATTGACTTGGTTTGGTTCTGCAATCGCTTCTGTTACACAGTGTAGAGTACGTGATGTTATTGAAAGTAACTTCTGGAGCTTAGGTAGAACTCTCAGAAAATTGGGTGCAGACTACTCTAAATCATGTGGTGAGTATAATAATATGCTTTCCTTCATGTTATTACATACTATGTTTCATCAAAAGTGATCTGTACACTCCTTTGAGTTGAAAGCTTTACTATGTATTCAATGTATTTTGTTGTAATGTTGTGTACATAACTACACAGGGTGATTTGGAACTGTATATATAATGAATGTCGAGTGCTCAGTGCCATGAAATACTTCAATGCCAGCTGAATTCACTAACCTACCTGGTACCATTTACAGTGGAGCTGTCATTGACTTGGTTTAGTCCTGCAATCTCTAATGATCCACTGTGTAGAAATCGTGATGTTACTGGAAGTAACTTCTGGAGCTTAGGTAGCACACGCAGAAAATTGGTTCCAGAGTACTCTAAATCATATGGTGAGTATAATAATATGCTTTCCTTCATGTTAGTACATACTATGTTTCAGCAAAAGTGATCTGTACACTCCTCTGAGTTGAAAGCTTTACTATGTATTCAATGTATTTTGTTGTAATGTTGTGTACATAACTACACAAGGTGATTTGGAACTGTATAAATAATGCATGTAGAGAGCTCAGTGCCATGGAATACTTCAATGCAAGCTGAATTCACTAACCTACCTGGTAGCATTTACAGTGGAACAGCCATTGACTTGGTTTGGTTCTGCCAACGCTAATGTTCCACAGTGTATAGAACGTGACGTTACTGAAATTAATTTCTGGAGCTTAGGTAGCACACGCATAAAATTGGTTCCAGTTTACTCTAAATCATATGGTGAGTATAATAATAAGGTTTACATCATGTTAGCACATACTAGTTTTCAGCAAAATTGAACCGTACACTCCATTGTGTTGAATGCTTTACTTTCTATTCAAAGCATTTTGTGATATGTTTGTGTACATAACTACTCAGTGTGATTTGGAACTGTATAGATATTGCATGTGGACTGCTCAGTGCCATAGAATACTTCAATGCCAGCTGAATTCACTAACCTACCTGGTACCATTTACAGTGGAGCTGTCATTGACTTGGTTTAGTCCTGCAATCTCTAATGATCCACTGTGTAGAAATCGTGATGTTACTGGAAGCAACTTCTGGAACTTAGGTAGCACACGCATAAAATTGTTTCCAGAGTAGTCTGAACCATATGGTGAGTGTAGTAATAACGTTTACATCATGTTAGCACATACTAGTTTTCAGCAAAATTGAACTGTACACTCCATTGAGTTGAATGCTTTACTTTCTATTCAAAGCATTTTGTGATATGTTTGTGTACATAACTACTCAGTGTGATTTGGAACTGTATAGATATTGAATGTGGACTGCTCAGTGCCATAGAATACTCAAATGCAAGCCGAATCCTGTATCCTACCTGGTACCATTTACAGTGGAGCTGCCATTGACTTGGTTTAGTCCTGCAATCTCTAATGATCCACTGTGTAGAAATCGTGATGTTACTGGAAGTAACTTCTGGAGCTTAGGTAGCACTCGCATAAAATTAGTTCTAGAGTACTCTAAATCATATGGTGAGTATAATAATAACGTTTACATCATGTTACCACATACTAGTTTTCAGCAACATTGAACTGTACACTCCATTGAGCTGAATGCTTTACTTTCTATTCAAATCATTTTGTGATACGTTTGTGTACATAACTACTCAGGTTGATTTGGAACAGAATATATATTGCATGTAGACTGCTCAGTGCCACGGAATACTCCAATGCAAGCTGAATTCAGTAACCTACCAGGTACCATTTGCAGTGGAACAGACATTGACTTGGTTTAGTCCTGCAATCGCTACTGTTACACAATGTAGAGAACGTGATGTTATTGAAAGTAACTTCTGGAGCTTAGGTAGAACTCTCAGAAAATTGGGTGCAGACTACTCTAAATCATGTGGTGAGTATAATAATATGCTTTCCTTCATGTTACTACATACTATGTTTCATCAAATGTGATCTGTACACTCCTTTGAGTTGAAAGCCTTTACTATGTATTCAATGTATTTTGTTGTAATGTTGTGTACATAACTACACAGGGTGATTTGGAACTGTATATATAATGCATGTAGAGTGCTCAGTGCCATGGAATACTTCAATGCCAGCTGAATTCACTAACCTACCTGGTACCATTTACAGTGGAGCTGTCATTGACTTGGTTTAGTCCTGCAATCTCTAATGATCCACTGTGTAGAAATCGTGATGTTACTGGAAGTAACTTCTGGAGCTTAGGTAGCACACGCATAAAATTGTTTCCAGAGTAGTCTGAACCATATGGTGAGTGTAATAATAACGTTTACATCATGTTAGCCCATACTAGTTTTCAGCAAAATTGAACTGTACACTCCATTGAGTTGAATGCTTTACTTTCTATTCAAAGCATTTTGTGATATGTTTGTGTACATAACTACTCAGTGTGATTTGGAACTGTATAGATATTGCATGTGGACTGCTCAGTGCCATAGAATACTCAAATGCAAGCCGAATCCTGTATCCTACCTGGTACCATTTACAGTGGAGCTGCCATTGACTTGGTTTAGTCCTGCAATCTCTAATGATCCACTGTGTAGAAATCGTGATGTTACTGGAAGTAACTTCTGGAGCTTAGGTAGCACTCGCATAAAATTAGTTCTACAGTACTCTAAATCATATGGTGAGTATAATAATAACGTTTACATCATGGTAGCACATACTAGTTTCCAGCAACATTGAACTGTACACTCCATTGAGCTGAATGCTTTACTTTCTATTCAATGCATTTTCTGGTAAGTTTGAATACATAACTACTCAGAGTGATTTGTAATAGTTTAGATATTGCATGTAGAGTGCTCAGGTCAACGGAATACTTAAATGCAAGCTGAATTCCGTAACCTACCTGGTACCATTTACAGTGGAACTGTCATTGACTTGGTTTAGTCCTGCAATCTCTAATGATCCACTGTGTAGAAATCGTGATGTTACTGGAAGTAACTTCTGGAGCTTAGGTAGCACTCGCATAAAATTAGTTCGACAGTACTCTAAATCATATGGTGAGTATAATAATAACGTTTACATCATGTTAGCACATACTAGTTTCCAGCAACATTGAACTGTACACTCCATTGAGCTGAATGCTTTACTTTCTATTCAATGCATTTTCTGGTAAGTTTGAGTACATAACTACTCAGAGTGATTTGTAATAGTTTAGATATTGCATGTAGAGTGCTCAGTTCAACGGAATACTTAAATGCAAGCTGAATTCCGTAACCTACCTGGTAGCATTTACAGTGGAACAGCCATTGACTTGGTTTGGTTCTGCAAACGCTACTGTTCCACTGTGTAGAGATCGTGATGTTATTGAAAGTAACTTCTGGAGCTTAGGTAGAACTCTCAGAAAATTGGGTGCAGACTACTCTAAATCATATGGTGAGAATAATAATGTTTTACTTCATGTTAGCACGTACTATTTTTCAGCAAACGTGATCTGTACACTCCTTTGAGTTGAAAGCTTTACTATGTATTCAATGTATTTTGTTGTAAGGTAGTGCACATAACCACTCAGGGTGATTTGGAACTGTATACATAGTGCATGTAGAGTGCTCAGTGCCATGCAATAGTCCAATGCAAGCTGAATTCAGTAACCTACCTACAGTGGAACATCCATTGACTTGGTTTTGTACTGCAATCTCTAATGATCCACCGTGTAGAAAACGTGATGTTACTGAAAGAAACTTCTGCAGCTGAGGTAGCTAAGTCATAAAATTGGTTGCAGCCTACACTAAATCATATGGGGAGTATAATAATAAAGTTTACATCATGGTAGCACATACTAGTTTTCAGCAAAATGAACTGTACACTCCTTTGAGTTGAATGCTTTACTTTCTATTCAAAGCATTTTGTGATAAGGTTGTGTACATAACTACTCAGGGTGATTTGGAACTGTATGGATATTGCATGTAGACTGCTCAGTGCCATGGAATACAATGCAAGCTCAATTCGTTAACCTACCTGTTACCATTTACAGTGGACTGCCATTGACTTGGCTTGGTTTTGCAAACGCTATTATTCCACACCGTATAGAACGTAATTTCTGTAGCTTAGGTAGCACACTTAGAAAATTGGTGGCACACTACTCTAAATCATATGCTGAGTATAATAATATGGTTGACATTCCTGTTAGCTCATACTAGCTTTCAATAAAATTGAACAGTACACTCCATTGAGTTGAAAGCATTATTTTCTGTTCAAAGCATTTTGTGTTAATGTTGTGTACATAACTACTCAGGGTGATTTGGAACTGTATAGCTATTGCATGTTGACTGCTCAGTGCCATGGAATACAATGCAAGCTGAATTCAGTAACATACCTGGCACCATTTACAGTGCAACTGCCAATGACTTGGTTTAGTCCTGGAATCTCTAATGATCCACTGTGTAGAAGACGTGATGTTACTGAAAGTAACCTATGGAGCTTAGGTAGAACACTCAGAAAATTGGTTGCAGAGTACTATAAATCATATGGTGAGTAAAATAATAATGTTTATATCATGTTAGCACATACAAGCCTTCAGCAAAATTGAACAGTACACTCCATTGAGTTTGAATGCTTTACTTTCTATTCAATGCATTTTCTGGTAAGGTTGTGTACATAACTACTCAGTGTGATTTGTATTAGTATAAATATTGCATGTAGAGTGCTCATTTCCATGGAATACTTCAATGCAAGCTGAATTCAGAAACCTACCTGGTAGCATTTAGAGTGGAACTGCGATTGACTTGGTTTGGTTCTGCAAACGCTTCTGTTCCACAGTGTAGAGAACGTGATGTTATTGAAAGTAAGTTTTGGAGCTTAGGTAGAACTTTCAGAAAATTGTGTGCAGACTACTCTAAATCATATGGTGAGTATAATAATATGGTTTACTTCATGTTATCACATACTATTTTTCAGCAAAAGGGATCTGTACATTCCTTTGAGTTGAAAGCTTTACTATGTATTCAATGTATTTTGTTGTAATGTTGTGTACATAACTACTCAGGGTGATTTGGAACTGTGCATATAATGGATGTAGAATGCACAGTGACATGGAATACTCCAATACAAGCTGCGTTTAGTAACCTACATGGTACCATTTACAGTGGAACAGCCATTCACTTGGTTTAGTCCTGCAATATCTAAAGACCCACTGTGTAGAAACCGTGATGTTACTGAGAGTTACTTCTGCAGCTTAGGCAGCACACGCATAAAATTGGTTCCAGAGTACTCTAAATCATATGGTGAGTATAATAATAACGTTTACATCCTGTTAGCACATACTAGTTTTCAGCAAAATTGAACTGTACACTCCATTGAGTTGAATGCTTTCCTTTCTATTCAAAGCATTTTGTGATAAGTTTGTGTACATAACTACTCAGGGTGATTTGGAACTGTATATATAATGCATGTAGAGTGCTCAGTGCCATGGAATGCACCGATGCAATCTGAATTCTGTAACCAACCTGGTACCATTTCAGTGGAACAGCCTGTGACTTGGTTTAGTACTGCAATCTCTAATGATCCACTGTGTAGAAAACGTGATGTTACTGAAAGTATCTTCTGGAGCTTAGATAGCACACGCATATAGTTGCTTCCAGAATACTCCAAATGATATGGTGAGTATAATAATAAAGTTTACATCATGTTAGCACATATTAGTTTTCAGCAAAATTGAACTGTACTCTCCATTGCGTTGAATGCTTTACTTTCTATTCAAAGCATTTTGTGATAAGGTTGTGTACATAACTACTCAGGGTGATTTGGAACTGTGCATATAATGGATGTAGAATGCACAGTGACATGGAATACTCCAATACAAGCTGCGTTTAGTAACCTACATGGTACCATTTACAGTGGAACAGCCATTCACTTGGTTTAGTCCTGCAATATCTAAAGACCCACTGTGTAGAAACCGTGATGTTACTGAGAGTTACTTCTGCAGCTTAGGCAGCACACGCATAAAATTGGTTCCAGAGTACTCTAAATCATATGGTGAGTATAATAATAACGTTTACATCCTGTTAGCACATACTAGTTTTCAGCAAAATTGAACTGTACACTCCATTGAGTTGAATGCTTTCCTTTCTATTCAAAGCATTTTGTGATAAGTTTGTGTACATAACTACTCAGGGTGATTTGGAACTGTATATATAATGCATGTAGAGTGCTCAGTGCCATGGAATGCACCGATGCAATCTGAATTCTGTAACCAACCTGGTACCATTTCAGTGGAACAGCCTGTGACTTGGTTTAGTACTGCAATCTCTAATGATCCACTGTGTAGAAAACGTGATGTTACTGAAAGTATCTTCTGGAGCTTAGATAGCACACGCATATAGTTGCTTCCAGAATACTCCAAATGATATGGTGAGTATAATAATAAAGTTTACATCATGTTAGCACATATTAGTTTTCAGCAAAATTGAACTGTACTCTCCATTGCGTTGAATGCTTTACTTTCTATTCAAAGCATTTTGTGATAAGGTTGTGTACATAACTACTCAGGGTGATTTGGAACTGTATAGATATTGCATGTAGACTGCTCAGTGCCATCGAATACAATGCAAGCTGAATTCGTTAACCTACCTGGCGCCATTTACAGTGCAACTGTCATTGACTTGGTTTAGTCCTGCAATCTCTAATGATCCACTGTATAGAAGACGTGATGTTACTGAAAGTAACCTCTGGAGCTTGAGTAACTACTGTAAATGGTACCAGGTAGTTTGCTGAATTCAGCTTGCATTGGAGTATTCAATGTCACTGAGCACTCTACATGCAATATATATTCTGTTCCAAATCAACCTGAGTACTTATGTACACAACCTTATTACAAAATGCATTGAATAAAAAAAAAAGCATTCAACTCAATGGAGTGTAAAGTTCAATTCTGTTGAAAACCACTATGTGCTAAGATGAATTAAACCTAATTATTATACTCACGATATGATTTCAAGTAGTCTGCAAACAATTTTATGAGAGTGCTACCTGAGCTCCAGAAGTTACTTTCAGTAACATCACGTTTTCTACACAGTGGATCATTAGAGATTGCAGGACTAACCCAACTCAATGTCTGTTCCTCTGTAAATGGTACCAGGTAGGTTACTGAATTCAGTTTGCATTGGAGTATTCCGTTGCACAGAGCACAATACATGCAATATCTATACTGTTAGAAATCACACTGAGTAGTTATGTACACAACCTTATCTCAAAATGCATTGAATAGAAAATAAAGCATTCAACTCAATGGAGTGTACAGTTCAAATTTGTTAAAAACTAGTATGTGCTATCATGATTTAAATGTTATTATTATACTCACCATATGATTTAGATACTCTGCAACCAATTTTATGAGTGTGCTACCTAAGCTTCAGAAGTTGCTTTCAGTAACGTCACGTTTTCTACACATTGGATCATTGAAGATTGCAGGACTAAACCAACTCAATGTCTGTTCCACTGTAAATGGTAAAAGGTAGGTTCCTGAATTCAGATTGCATTTGATTATTCCATGGCACTGAACACTCTACATGGAATATCTATGCTGTTCCAAATCACCCTGAGTTGTTATGTTCACAACCTTATTACAAAATGCATTGACTACAAAATAAAGCATTCCTCAAAGGAGTGTACAGTTCAATTCTGCTGAAAACTACTTTGTGCTATCATGAAGTAAATCTAATTATTATACTCACCATATGATTTAGAGTAGTCTGCAACCAATTTTATGAGTGTGCTACCTAAGCTCCAGAAGTTACTTTCAGTAACATCACGTTTTCTACACATTGGATCATTAAAGATTGCAGGACTAAACCAACTCAATGTCTGTTCCACTGTAAATGGTAACAGGTAGATTACTGAATTCAGCTTGCATTGGAGTATTTCATGGCCCTGAGCACTCTACATGTAATATCTATACTGTTCCAAGTCACCCTGAGTAGTTATGTTCACAACTGTATCACAAAATGCATTGAAATGAATGTAAACCTTTCAACTCAATGGAGTGTACAGTTCAATTTCCCTGAAGCCTAGTATGTACTAACATGACGTAACCTTTATTATTATACTCACCATATGATTTAGAGTACTCTGCAACCAATTTTATGAGTGTGCTACCTAAGCTCCAGAATTTACTTTCGGTAACATTGCATTCTCTACGCAGTGGAACATTAGAGATTGCAGGACTAAACCAACTCAATGTGTATTGCACTGTAAATTGTACACGGAAGGTTCCTGAAATCAGCTTGCATTTGAGTATTCATTGGCACTGAGCACTCGACATGCAATATCTATGCAGTTCCAAATCACCCTGAGTAGTTATGTACACAAACCTATCACGAAATGCTTTGAATAGGAAGTAAAGTATTCAACTGAAAGTAGTGTACAGTTCAATTCTGCTGAAAACTACTATGTGCTAACATGAACTAAATCTAATTATTGTACTCACGATATTACTTAGAGTAGTCTGCAACCAATTTTATGAGTGTGCTACCTAAGATCCAGATGTTAATTTCAGTAACATCACGTTCTCTACACTGTGGAACATTAGCGTTTTCAGAACTAAACCATGTCAATGGCGGTTCCTCTGTAAATGGTACCAGGTAGGTTAGTGAATTTAGTTTGCATTATAGTATTCCATGGTGCTGAGCACTCTACATGCAATATGTATACAGTTCCAAATGACCCTGAGTAGTTAAGTACACAACGCTATCACAAAATGCATTGAATAGAAAGTAAAACTTTCAACTCAATGGAGGGTACAGTTCAATTTTCCTGAAACCTAGTACGTGCTAACATGACGTATACTTTATTATTATACTCACCATATGATTTAGTGTACTCTGCAACCAATTTCATGAGTGTGCTACATAAGCTCCAGAATTTACTTTCAGTAACATCGCGTTCTCTACGCAGTTGAACATTAGAGATTGCAGGACTAAACCAACTCAATGTGTATTGCACTGTAAATGGTACCCGGAAGCTTCCTGAAATCAGCTTGCATTTGAGTATTCATTGGCACTGAGCACTCGACATGCAATATCTATGCAGTTCCAAATCACCCTGAGTAGTTATGTACACAAACCTATCACGAAATGCATTGAATAGGAAGTATAGCATTCAACTGAATGGAGTGTACAGTTCAATTCTGCTGAAAACTACTATGTGCTAACATGAAGTAAACCTAATTATTATACTCACCATATGATTTAGAGTAGTCTGCAACCAATATTATGAGTGTGCTACCTAAGCTCCAGAAGTTACGTTCAGTAACATCACGTTTTCTACACAGTGGATCATTAAAGATTGCAGCACTAAACGAACTCAATGTCTGTTCCTCTGTAAATGGTAACAGGTAGATTACTGAATTCAGCTTGCATTGGAGTATTCCATGGCACTGAGAGCTCTACATGGAATATCTATGCAGTTCCAAATCACCCTGAGTATTTATGTACACAACCTTATAACAAAATGCATTGAATAGCGCTCTTGATGTAATTGAAGAGTCGTAGTTAATTAATGCACGGGAGTGGTGTATTAACGAAAGTTCGAGAAGTCAATGTTCATGCTAAGCACACTTTGGGGTTGGAGGCTAAGCACACGGAATATAAGGTAGTGTTCTTCCAACCTGTGTGTGGGCGCACGAGGACAGTAAAGCAGGCCATGGATTGACATATCGGAATGGTAATGGGAAGTGGAATTAAAATGGGTGACCACTGTGAGATCCCACTTATTTTTTCGGACGAAGCGTAGTTGGTCGACGAAATGGTCTCCAACTCTATGTCGGGTCTCACGGATATACAGGGGCAAAACCGGGGACACCGGGCACAGTATATGACCCTAAAAGACTTCCAGGCGATGTGTCGCCTCACCTGGAAGGACTGTTTAGGGCCCTGAATACTAGTGAGGGAAGAGGTGTAAGGGACACTTATTCCGCTTGCAAGGTTAAGTACCAGGAAGAAGAATTGTGGCGTGCTACGAATTGACAATGGAGTCTCGTAGAGAGCGATCTCTGCGGGAGCAGAAAGTGGTGCGAGGGGGTGAGATTGATGAGGGAAAGATGTGTTTGGTTGTGAGATACAATTGGAATGGTGGAAGTTATTGTGAATTGCGTGCTGGACGCGGAGGCTGGTGGGGTGGTAGATGAGGACAAGCGGAACCCTATCCTTGGTAGGCGGCTAGAGGATGTTAAGAGCAGAAGTGCGTGAAATGGAAGAGATGCGGTCAAGAGCGGTGTCGGTGGTGGAGGAAGGGAAGCCTCTTGCTTTGAAGAAGGAGGACATCACGTTCGTTCTAGAATGTAAAAGCTTCATTTTGCGGGCGTATGGGGTGGAGACAGAAGGAACGAGATAAGGGAGTGGTCAAGAAGGCAAGGCGTTATTTCTGAGAGCAGATTTATCTAGGAGAGAAAAGCCTCATTTCGAGTGTTAAGCAATATCCTGGTGAAGCTTCCCCGCACGCACTCTGGTATAATCATGGTGTCGCCATAATGTGACCACGAGTACTCGGTGCTATCCGAGTGCATCAGGTGCTAAAACTCATTCGCAACTGACACATTCAAGGAATAAAACGGTCCAGAAAACCACCACCTTCTCCGCGATACCGAGGCTTGATACCCAGCCCTCACACATGCAAGACAGCAAGCACATACAAATCATCAGTAAAATACAATGACACGGAATAAGCATGCTTATAGTCCAGACTTCCCAGCCCAGGAGATCATCTCTCAACAGGTTCGCAACGACCATCCCGGCTTACGACGCCCGCGAGGCAATGTCGTGGCCTACAGGCCCAGTCCTCGCTATACAGACACATATATAACTGCTACTTCTTTTTTTCTGTTACTTATGTATTTATTATTGGTTTACATATTTTCACGTTAGTTGTTTGTCATGTGTGTAGCTTTTCGTTCATTGACACTGCCGTATTTCTCAGATCTGCTATGAAGTTCCGCAGGAACATGAACGTCAGAGCAGATGGTGGTACATACGTAATCAGAATGTGATATTACGTTGGACTTTGAACATGCTGTCTGAGTTCCAAATCCCCAGTATTTATTGCTTATATTTTTTTTATCAGATTCATGAATGCTGGGAGCACACAACCCGCCATCTTCACCCGTTTTCCACTGAATGTGAGATATTCCACGCCAAAATTTTAATCTGGTGACCGCCCTCTTAAGCGGCCCAGTCATGTAGTCGAATGAATCAGAAAGGAGAACGAGAATGAACCAAGTCCGGACGTAGGTCCTGCCACCCTGCAGACTTTCCATATTGATTAGCGCCAGGGCGCCGGGCCAGTGTCCTGGATCTCCGTCATCGTGAGCCCAGTGGGATTTCCCTCAGCACAAGTAGATCAGTACCCCAGAAATGAAGCCCTGCTCCGCCTTCTCCAGGACAGCAGGAAAACGGCAGGCGCCATTGTCCCTGTTGCTGAGGGCAACATGGGGATCTTGGGGTTTGTGGTCGCGATGTGAAGGAAGCTTGCACCGCTATAACTATGTTCGTCTCCGCCAAAATGTCCGCATGGAGCTCAGGATAAAAGGTCACTGAGGTAAATATGAACTCTGCTTCTCCGTTCACAGATCCTGACGTACCTGCTGAGTAGATCCAGCAGTTTCCGTTTCCAGTTCAGGATCAAATCTGTTCTTCTGACTCCGGATCTCTGCCCTTGTTGCATGTGGAGAACATGGTAATCAGGAGTGGTTAAGGCGATGAACTGTAAATCTAAGTGCAGGTTCGAATCCTTACCACTGCAATGAATTATGGAGCGGACTCGAAAGGACGAGTCTCCCACTCCGACTTCTGTTTTCTATCTTTCAACGTCCATCCTTTGTGATTTGCAACTCAGATTTACTACTACGCATGAGGTTATGGAGCACTTGGTGACACAGAACAAGTTTGGACGAAGTATGTATGGTTTCCTTAGACGAAAGTATTGTGAACAGTCTTGGACTCCTCATCTTAGAAAAGATGCCCTGGGATTGGAGAGGATGGAGACGAGGTTCACAAGGATGACTCCGGAAATGAAAAGTGATGCGAGGAATGTGATAGCACTGCGTCTGTAATCACTGGAATTTAGGAGAATGAGGTGAGATCTCATTGAAACTCTTCGAATGTTAAAAGGCCTAGACAGAGTAGATGTGGGAAGGATATTCCCTACGGTTTAGGAGTCAAGGATAAGGGGTCATTGTCTCAGGATAGAGGGGGTCCATTTAAAACAGAGATGCAGAGAAATCTATTTAGAGGGAGGTGAATTTGTGGAATGTATCACCACAGGCATCTGGAGAGGCCAGGTCGTTGGGGGTATTTAAGACAGAGCTTGATATGTTCTTGATTGGACCCAGCATCAATGGTTATGGGAGAAGGCTGGGAGCTGGGGCTGAGGAGGGGAACATTGGATCAGCCATGATCAAATGGCGGTGCAGAATCGATGGGCCACAATGCCTAATTCTGCTAATAGCTTATGATGTTATGGGATCAGATATAAAATTTCATCATAAATTTGACATTGGGGATGTAGCTCAGTGGGAGAGCGCATGCTCCGCATGTATGAAGTCCCGGGTACAATCCCCGGCATCTCCACTAATTTTTGACGGTATTCAGTCTTGCCGACAGTTTCAATGCTGTCCTGCAAGCGCCGTTGTCCATACCTTTTTGGTCCTTACTACCGATCGTGCTGGTGTCACTTTCTGCCTATACTTATGGATTAGAAATAGAGCCGGATAAATATTCCTCACCCCAACACAATCAGGCCGGATCGGAGGAAAAGCCGAATCGGAAGAGATTCCGAGGCCTCTTCCGTCACACAGGGGTAAGTGTATGTGTGAAAAGAGCAGGTGCCAGCGACAACGAACGAATATCGGGTGACCCTTTAAAGTATCTTCTACCCGGACATCCCAGTGTCAGATCATACTTCCACATTGGCTTCTCGTTAGTTTAGTGATTAGTATCACTAAAGACGGGGTTAATACCCCCGATAGGCAAATAATTTTGCTGTTTCCATATTAAACGTAATTGCAACTCGAATTTTCAAAGTAAATTGAAAAGGGTTAAAGAGGGTAAATCAGAGTTTGGGGTAGAATTGATCGGTTGTTTGGGGATGTGGAAAGTCGATCGGCAGTGACCCCGGGAATGGAGAGTTACCCGGTAGGAAGGGAATTTCTGTTCAGCTTCGTGAAATCTCCCCTAAGCGACTCTGTATCTCAGAGTTATTCGGTGTAACACGCGGTGACAGAGAACAATGGTTCCGGAAATATTTGCTTCATCGGCCTCTGCCACATTTTATATGTTAAACAAAGGCTGTCGTTCCGCTTGATTTAAGGTTTCCAGTTGAAAGAGTCAGAAAGGAGAGGGCGAGTGGAATCGGTGCCTTCACCCCGCTCAGGCCACCCCGCAGAGACTCTGTGAGACTCATTCCGTATAACTGCGAGCTCAGAGCTGTGGTCATCGACCTGAAACGTGAACTCTGTTTCTCCTTCCACAGACGCTGTCTGACCTGCGAAGTATTTCCGGCAGTTTCAGCTTTTAGTTCAGGAATAGTCCTGTTTCTCTGACTCCGGGGTCGGTGCTGTCCTCATCCGTCCTGGGACACAGTGACTACATCCTATATATCTTTCTTTGAGGAGTGTGTTCTAGCGGCCGAATTTTTTTGGGATGAACTGGGAATCTATTGGTTTTTCCGCGTCTAATTTTGACAGGTTTGTGGATACAACGTTTTCTGTTTTATATTGTCCGTTGCTCTCTGATTCTAAGCATTCATGAAGATTGTGAAAAAGCTGGATCACGCTATCAGTCGCCATCTTCCAACGCCAGAACGGACTATTTATGGTAGATTATTCCAGTTTGTCTCTGTGGGGCAATCGGTGAGCGCGTTCGGCTGTTAACCGAAAGGTTGGTGGCTCGCGGCCACCCAGGGACGCTGGTGATCCAATAGCTTTTGCTGTACGTTGCAATGCCCGCTGGAAATCGCTCCGCTGTTCGGAGATCGGCGTTCCCTGCTACTGCCGCATCACGTTCAGCGGGAATTAAATACAGACGATGTTTCGGGCCGAGACCCTTCGTCGTCCCGTCCTGATGAAGGGTCTGGGCCTGAAACTTCGACTGTACATCTTCTTATAGATGCAGCCTGGCCTGATGCCTTCCATCAGTATTTTGTGTGTGTTGCTTGAATTTCCACCATCTGCTGATTTCCTCGTGTCAGCCGGAATTAAAAAGTTTTTTGTCACCTACAGAGATACAGTGAAAAGATTCGCTTTCACACTTTCCATAGAGATCAAATCATTACAAAGTGTACTGATAGAGAATAATATAAAACAATAACATAATGTAGAATAAAATTTAACAGCGACAAAGAAAGCACAGTGCAGAAAGTAATTAGGTGCAGCATTATAACGGGGTAGATTGCGAGGTCAAGTGTCCAGCTTATCCTAATCGGGAACCATCTGGATACCAGACTCAACCAGCTCACCACTACCACCATTCGCCTCCGTCCGGCGGAAATCGTCCCCACTAAATAATTTCTCCTTCGACTCCTTCCATTTCCTTCAAAAAAAGTGCAGCCACAGACATTGCCATGGGTCCCACCTATTCCTGTCTGTTTGTCAGCTACGTAGAACAGTCCGTCTTGCAAGACTAGTTTAGTATTTATCCCTAAATTTTCCTGTGCGGCGTAAAGGACTGCATTGCTGTTGTTTCTTGCGGAGCTCATACACTTCATCAGCTTTGACTTCAACTTCCACCCTGCCCAAAAATTTACATGGCCCATATTCGACACCACCCTTCCTTTTCACAAACACTCTCTCTATCTCTGACCACAGCCTATCTACTGATGTCTATTATGACCACACAGACTCTCACAGCTAACTGGACGATACGTCTTTCCACCTCGTTACTTGTACTGATGCCATCCTCTTCTCTCAATTCCTCCGTCTCCGCCGCATCTGCTCTCAAGATACGGCGTTTCTTTCAAGAACAAAGGAGATGTTGCAGCGGTGAGCTACACGCAGCGCTGAAATAACGACACGGAGTCGGTAAACTGCAGTTAAAGAAGAATTTATTCGAACTTCGCGGCTTCGCTTTAAAGCCTCCCTGATCCCGCCCTCCCCGGGCGAGGATGCTGCAGGAGGCACGTATTCACAGTCCCGCGCGACCTTTTCCCATTGTTAGTGAAGCAGACCTGGCGCCCATTTGGGACTGGCCTTTATGCCGGCGCGCTGGCTATTTGTGAGCCGGTTCGAGTGCGCTAGAAAGTGGGTCGCCAAATAATCCCCCCCCCGCCAGAACCGGCGATACACCCCCCAATGTCCACAGTCTTGGCTGGACCCTGTTTGGGAGGTCGGTCCCTGCGCCGCTGTGCCGGGAACTCGACTGGTTGCGCCACGTCCACATGGGCCAGTTTGAGGCGGTTCACCGTGAAAACCTCCTCTCTCCCCACAACGTCCAGGACGAACGTGGGCCCGTTGTTCCTGAGCACCGTAAATGGCCCCTCGTAGGGATGGTGCAGCGGTGGCCTGTGCCCGCCCTTTCGTACAAACACAGTTCTGCAGGTCTTTGGGTACGCAGCCCATGCTGCGATGTGGGTATGGGGGCCAGGTTGCCGAGCCTCTCCCATGGTCTGCCCAGGACTGCTGCGGGTTCTTCGTCGTGCCCCCTTGGGGCTGGTATGAACTCCCCGGGGACGAGCAGGGGTGCGCCGTACACCAACTCGGCCGACGAGGTGTGCAGATCGTCTTTGGGCGCTGTGCGGATGCCGACTAGGACCCAGGGAAGCTCGTCCACTCAGTTAGGCCCTTTCAGGGGGGCCATGTGAGCCGACTTCAGGTGACGGTGGAATCGCTCCGCCAGGCCGTTCGACTGTGGGTGTTAGGCAGTTGTATGGTGCAGCTGTGTCCCTAAAAGGCTGGCCATAGTTGACCACAGGCTGGAGGTGAACTAGGCGCCTCTGTCGGAGGTAATGTGGGCCGGTACACCAAAGCGGGATACCCAGGTGGTGATCGGTGCCCGGGCGCAAGATTTTGAGGTGGTGTCGGTGAGCGGGATCGCCTCCGGCCATCTGGTGAACAGGTCCACGATAGTGAGGAGTTGGGGCGCCCCGCGCAACTCTGGTAGGGGGGCCCACGATATCCAGATGAATGTGGTTGAAACGCCGGTGGGTGGGTTGGAACTGCTGCGGCAGAGCTTTGGTGTGCCGCTGCACCTTGGCCGTCTGGCAGTGCATGCACGTTTTGGCCCATTCACTGACCTGCTTGCGGAGACCCTGCCAAACGAACCTGCTGTAGACCATCCGGACGGTTGTCCTGATGGAGTGGTGCGCTAAGTTATGAATGGAGTCGAAAACACGGCGCCGCCAGTTTGCCAGGACAACGGAACGGGGTTGGCCGGTGATGACGTCACAGTTTAGGGTCCTCTCACCTGGGCCTACGGGGAAGTCCTGGAGCTGCAAACCGGAGACTGCGGTTCTGTAACTAGGGATCTCCTCGTCTGCCTGATGCGCCTCAAAATCTACCCCTTTGGAAAGGGCATGAATGTTAGGGCGCGAGAGCGCGTCCGCCACGACATTGTCCTTACCCGAGACGTGCCGGACATCCGTCGTGTATTCAGAGATGTAGGACAGATGGCGCTGCTGGCGGGACGACCAGGGGTCGGACACATTCGTGAACTTAAAGGTAAGCGGCTTGTGGTCCGTGAACGCGGTGAAGATTCATGAAGATTGTGAAAAAGCTGGATCACGCTATCAGTCGCCATCTTCCAACGCCAGAACGGACGATTTATGGTAGATTTTTCCAGTTTGTCTCTGTGGGGCAATCGGTGAGCGCGCTCGGCTGTTAACCGAAAGGTTGGTGGCTCGCGGCCACCCAGGGACGCTGGTGATCCAATAGCTTTTGCTGTACGTTGCAATGCCCGCTGGAAATCGCTCCGCTGTTCGGAGATCGGCGTTCCCTTCTACTGCCGCATCACGTTCAGCGGGAATTAAATACAGTCGATGTTTCGGGCCGAGACCCTTCGTCGTCCCGTCCTGATGAAGGGTCTCGGGCTGAAACTTCGACTGTACATCTTCTTATAGATGCAGCCTGGCCTGATGCCTTCCATCAGTATTTTGTGTGTGTTGCTTGAATTTCCACCATCTGCTGATTTCCTCGTGTCAGCCGGAATTAAAAAGTTTTTTGTCACCTACAGAGATACAGTGAAAAGATTCGCTTTCACACTTTCCATAGAGATCAAATCATTACAAAGTGTACTGATAGAGAATAATATAAAACAATAACATAATGTAGAATAAAATTTAACAGCGACAAAGAAAGCACAGTGCAGAAAGTAATTAGGTGCAGCATTATAAAGGGGTAGATTGCGAGGTCAAGTGTCCAGCTTATCCTAATCGGGAACCATCTGGATACCAGACTCAACCAGCTCACCACTACCACCATTCGCCTCCGTCCGGCGGAAATCGTCCCCACTCAATAATTTCTCCTTCGACTCCTTCCATTTCCTTCAATAAAAGTGCAGCCACAGACATTGCCATGGGTCCCACCTATTCCTGTCTGTTTGTCAGCTACGTAGAACAGTCCGTTTTGCAAGACTAGTTTAGTATTTATCCCTAAATTTTCCTGTGCGTCGTAAAGGACTGCATTGCTGTTGTTTCTTGCGGAGCTCATACGGTGCAGCGGTGGCCTGTGCCCGCCCTTTCGTACAAACACAGTTCTGCAGGTCTTTGGGTACGCAGCCCATGCTGCGAAGTGGGTATGGGGGACAGGTTGCCGAGCCTCTCGCATGGTCTGCCCAGGACTGCTGCGGGTTCTTCGTCGTGCCCCCTTGGGGCTGGTATGAACTCCCCGGGGACGAGCAGGGGTGCGCCGTACACCAACTCGGCCGCCGAGGTGTGCAGATCGTCTTTGGGCGCTGTGCGGATGCCGACTAGGACCCAGGGAAACTCGTCCACTCAGTTAGGCCCTTTCAGGGGGGCCATGTGAGCCGACTTCAGGTGACGGTGGAAACGCTCCGCCAGGCTGTTCGACTGTGGGTGTTAGGCTGTTGTATGGTGCAGCTGTGTCCCTAAAAGGCTGGCCATAGTTGACCACAGGCTGGAGGTGAACTAGGCGCCTCTGTCGGAGGTAATGTGGGCCGGTACACCAAAGCGGGATACCCAGGTGGTGATCAGTGCCCGGGCGCAAGATTTTGAGGTGGTGTCGGTGAGCGGGATCGCCTCCGGCCATCTGGTGTACAGGTCCACGATAGTGAGGAGGTGCCGCGCCCCGCGCAACTCTGGCAGGGGGGCCCACGATATCCAGATGAATGTGGTTGAAACGCCAGTGGGTGGGTTGGAACTGCTGCTGCAGAGCTTTGGTGTGCCGCTGCACCTTGGCCGTCTGGCAGTGCATGCACGTTTTGGCCCATTCACTGACCTGCTTGCGGAGACCCTGCCAAACGAACTTGCTGTAGACCATCCGGACGGTTGTCCTGATGGAGTGGTGCGCTAAGTTATGAATGGAGTCGAAAACACGGCGCCGCCAGTTTGCCAGGACAACGGAACGGGGTTGGCCGGTGATGACGTCACAGTTTAGGGTCCTCTCACCTGGGCCTACGGGGAAGTCCTGGAGCTGCAAACCGGAGACTGCGGTTCTGTAACTAGGGATCTCCTCGTCTGCCTGATGCGCCTCAAAGTCTACCCCTTGAGAAAGGGCATGAATGTTAGGGCGCGAGAGCGCGTCCGCCACGACATTGTCCTTACCCGAGACGTGCCGGACATCCGTCGTGTATTCAGAGATGTAGGACAGATGGCGCTGCTGGCGGGACGACCAGGGGTCGGACACCTTCGTGAACTTAAAGGTAAGCGGCTTGTGGTCCGTGAACGCGGTGAAGGGCCTACCTTCCAAGAAGTGCCTGAAATGCCGGATTGCCAGGTATAGCGCCAACAGTTCGCTGTCGAAAGCACTGTATTTGAGCTCGGGCGGTCGCAGGTGTTTGCTAAAAAAACGCCAGGGGTTGCCAACGACCCACGATGAGTTGCTCCAGTACCCCACCGACTGCCGTGTTAGATGCGTCCACTGTGACGGCGGTAGGGTCGTCCATTCCAGTGTGCACTAGCATCGCGGCGTTTGCCAAGGCTTCTTTCGTCTTATTGAAAGCGGCGGCGGACTCCTCGTCCCAGGTAACGTCCTTGCCCGGACCCGACATCTGGGCGAACAGTGGGCGCATGATTCGGGCAGATGAAGGGAGGAAGCGGTGGTAGAAATTTACCATACCCACGAATTCCTGAAGGCCTTTGATTGTGGTGGGTCGGGGAAAATGGCGGACTGCGTCTACCTTAGCTGGCAGAGGGGTTGCCCCGTCTTTAGTAAACCTGTGGCCCACGAAGTCGATGGTGTCGAGACCGAACTGGCATTTGGCCGGGTTGATTGTTAGACCGTATTCATTCAGTCGGGCGTAGAGTTGACGGAGTTGGGACAGATGCTCCTGACGACTGCTGCTTTCTATGAGGATGTCGTCCAAATGGATGAAAGCGAAGTCCAGTTCGCGTCGCACCGCGTCCATTAACCGCTGGAATGTCTGTGCGGAATTCTGCAGGCCGAACGGCATGCGTAGGAACTCGAAAAGGCCGAACGGGGTGATGAGTGCAGTTTTGGAGACGTCGTCCGGATGCATCGGGATTTGATGGTATCCCCGGACGAGGTCTACCTTGGAAAAGATCCGTGCGCCGTGCAGGGTTGCTGCAAAATCGTGAATGTGCGGCACAGGGTAGCGGTCCGGTGTTGTAGCCTCGTACAGCCTGCGGTAGTCGCCGCATGGTCTCCAGCCCCCTGTCGCTTCGGTAACCATGTGCAGGGGGGAAGCCCATTGGCTGTCGGACCTCCGTATGATCCCCAATGCCTCCATCCTCTTGAGCTCCTCCTTCGCCAGTCGGAGATTGTCCGGGGGAAGCCTTCAAGCATGGGGGTGGAGGGGTGGTTCCTGTGTCGGGATGTGGTGCTGTACGCTGTGTCGGGGCATGGCTGCCGTGAACTGCGGTACCAGAACCGATGGGAAATCCGCCAGGACCCTGTTGATGTCGTTGTCGGACAGCGTGATGGAGTCGAGGTGAGGGGCTGGCAACTGGGCTGCACCCAGGGAGAACGTCTGAAAGGTCTCGGCGTGGAGCAGTCTCTTCCTGGGCAGGTCGACCAGTAGGCTGTGAGCTCACAAAAAATCCGCACCTGGAAGCGGTTGGGCCATGGCGGCCAGTGTGAATTCCCACGTGAACCGGCTGGAGCCGAACTGTAGCTGCACCGTACGGGTGCCATAGGTCCTTACTGTGCTGCCGACCACGGCCCTCGAAGGGGACCCAGTGCCCTGTTGCGGGTGTCGTAACTCGTTGGAGGTAAGACGCTGATCTCGGCACCGGTGTCGACCAAAAAACAGCGTCCCGACCGCTTGTCCCACACATACAGGAGGCTATCCTGATGTCCAGCCGCCGTAGCCATCAGCGGCGGCTGGCCCTGGCGCTTCCCGGGAACTTGCAGGGCGGGCGACAGCGGCGGGCTGCTGCGCCCCACCGCTGGTGGTAGAAGCACCATTGCTCGTTGGGCCCACCCCTGCCTCTAGGGCTAGCGGGCTCTGGGAGAGTTGCCTGGTGATCTGTGCAACGTACGCACCACTCACCTTCTTGGCGTTCCACAGCATGTCCGCCCGGGCTGCCACCTTCCGGGGGTCGCTGAAGTCCGCGTCGGACTGCAGCAGGCGTATGTGCTCGGGCATCTGCTCCAGGAATGCCTGCTCAAACATAAGGGAGCGCTTGTGTCCTCCGGCCAGAGACAACATCTCATTCATTGAAGCCGATGGAGGTCTGTCTCCCAAGCCATCCAGGTGCAGTAAACGGGCAGCCCGCTCGCGCCGTGAGAGTCCGAAAGTCATTATGAGCAGGGCTTTGAATTCCATGTACTTGCCGTCCCCTGGGAGAGACTTTATGAACTCCTCAACCTGGGCCGCTGTGTCCCGGTCGAGGGAGCTCACCACGTAGTAGTAACGGGTGTCCTCTGAGGTTATCTGCCGAACGTGGAATTGAGCTTCTGCTTGCTGGAACCACAGGTGAGGTCGCAGCGCCCAGAAGCTTGGCTGTTTCCACGAAACTGCATGAACAGATGCGGCGTCGTTCATCTACGGTCCAAATATCGTTTGGACCGTCGGGGACACCAATTGTAGCGGTGTGCTACACGCAGCGCTGAAATAACGAAACGGAGTCGGTAAATTGCAGTTAAAGAAGATTTTATTCGAACTTCGCGACTTCGCTTTAAAGCCTCCCTGATCCCGCCCTCCCCGGGCGCGGATGCTGTAGGAGGCACGTATCCACAGTCCCGTGCGACCTTTCCCCTTTGTTAGTGAAGCAGACCTGGCGCCCTTTTGGGACTGGCCTTTATGCCGGCGCGCTGGCTATTTGTGAGCCGGTTCGAGTGCGCTAGGAAGAGGGTCGCCACAATATTGTGTTTTTTCAAAGAAAGGTGTTTCCCTTCGTCCACCATGAAAACTGCCCCTCAACAGAATCTCTTCCATTTTTCTCACGTCTGTCCCCACCCTTTCCTAGCCCCCTTCACTAGGGATAGGTTTCGTCTTGTTGTCACTTGTCTCTCCCCACCTCCTAGCCTCCACCTCACAGTTCTCTGCAATCTCCTGCGGGTTCCCACAGCCAAACACATCTGTCTTTATTTTCTGCAGGGATCGCTGCCTATGTGAATCCCATGTGCGTTCGTTCCTATCCTTGCAAGTGAAACAAGTGTGTTACGTACCCGTTGGTGTCTTGTGGCTGTCACGTGACTATGATGTAATTGAGGCTATGCTGGGCATGATACAATGGTCTTGTGATGGTGGGTGACGTAATTTTCCCGCCAGTGAGAGGACATATATTTTTTTTTCCAATAGAGTATGAAAGGGGAATACCTCCCTGGGACACGGGACAGTTCGTAGTTGAATTCGCCAGTGACTCCGTTTTGCTGCGCATTCGATGTTATGACGCAGGTTTGTTTTAAAGTGGAGTTTTACTTCCGGCTTTAAGTCTCAAAGTTTATTGCCGGCAGTTTTGCTACAATACTGCCAGTTCAGTCCAGTTGGAGAGTGAAGAATTATCGAAGTTCGGGAAGCCGAAGAATCGAGGAAAGTTATTGGCTGTATTTAATCTTTATTTAATCTTCGTACAAGGAATAAGTAACTTGTGTCCAAGTTAGCTGCTGTATTTCTGAAAGCAGAACGAGCTGGACGCAGAGTTTCACCAAGGAAAGGTCAGTGCCTTTAAGCGGTTTTATTTCCTTCAATCGTATCTCCCTCGGCAAAGCATACTTATATATATAAAACATTATATATAACAATCACAGCACGGAAACAGGCCATCTCGGCCCTCCTAGTTCGTGCCGAACTCTTAATCTCAGCTAGTCCCACCTACCCGCACTCAGCCCATAACCCTCCACTCCTTTCCTGTCCATATACCTATCCAATTTTACCTTAAATGACACAACTGAACTGGCCTCTACTACTTCTACAGGAAGCTCATTCCACACAGCTATCACTCTCTGAGTAAAGAAATAACCCCTCGTGCTTCCCTTAAACTTCTGTCCCCTAACTCTCAAATCATGTCCTCTCGTTTGAATCTCCCCTACTCTCAATGGAAACTGCCTACTCACGTCAACTCTATCTATCCCTCTCAAAATTTTAAATACCTCGATCAAATCCCCCCTCAAACTTCTACGCTCCAATGAATAGAGACCTAACTTGTTCAACCTTTCTCTGTAACTTAAGTGCTGAAACCCAGGTAACATCCTAGTAAATCGTCTCTGCACTCTCTCTAATTTATTGATATCTTTCCTATAATTCGGTGACCAGAACTGTTCACAATATTACAAATTTGGCACAACCAATGCCTTGTACAATTTTAACATTACATCCCTACATCTGTACTCAATGCTTTGATTTATAAAGGCCAGCGTTCCAAAAGCCTTCTTTCACTATCCTATCTCCACCTTCAGGGAACTATGCACTGTTATTCCTAGATCTCTCTGTTCCTCTGCATTCCTGAATGCCCTACCATTTACCCTGTATGTTCTATTTGGATTATTCCTGCCAAAATGTAGAACCTCACACTTCTCAGCATTAAACGCCATCTGACAACGTTCAGCCCATTCTTCTAACCGGCATAAATCTCCCTGCAAGCTTTGAAAACCCACGTCATTATGCACAACACCTCCTACCTTAGTATCATCGGCATACTTACTAATCCAATTTACCACCCCATCATCCAGATCATTTATGTATATTACAAACAACATTGGGCCCAAAGCAGATCCCTGAGGCACCCCGCTAGTCACCGGCCTCCATCCCGATAAACAATTATCCACCACTACTCTCTGGCATCTCCCATCTAGCCACTGTTGAATCCATTTTATTACTCCAGCATTAATACCTATCGACTGAACCTACTTAACTAACCTTCCATGTGGAACGTTGTCAAAGGCTTTGCTGAAGTCCATATAGACTACATCCACTGCCTTACCCTCGACAACATTCCTCGTAACTTCTTCAAAAAATTCAATAAGGTTTGTCAAACATGACCTTCCACGCACAAATCCATGCTGGCTACTCCTAAACAGATCCTGTCTATCCAGATAATTATTAATACTATCTCTAAGAATACTTTCCATTAATTTACCCACCACTGATTTCAAACTGAAAGGTCTATAATTGCTAGGCTTACTTCTAGAACCCTTTTTAAACAATGGAACCACATGAGCAATACGCCAGTCCTCCGGCACAATCCCCGTTTCTAAGGACATCTTAAAGATCTCCGTCAGAGCTCCTGCCATTTCTACACAAACTTCCCTCAAGGTCCTCGGGAATATCCTGTCAGGATCCGGAGATTTATCCACTTTTACTTTTCTTAAAAGCGCCAGTACTTCCACCTCTTTAATTGTCATAGGTTCCATAACTTCCTTACTTGTTTCCCACACCTTACACAATTCAATATCCTTCTCCTTAGTGAATACCGAAGAGAAGAAGCCGTTCAAAATCTCTCCCATCTCCCTCGGCTCCACACATAGCTGATCACTCTGATTCTCTAACTGGCCAATTTTATCCCTCACTATCCTCTTGCTTTTAATATAACTGTAGAACCCTTTCGGATTTACTTTCACTTTATTTGCCAAACCAACCTCGTATCTTCTTTTAGCTTTTCTAATCTCTTTCTTAAGATTCCTTTTACATTCTTTATATTCTTCGAGCAATTCCTTTACTCCATGCTGTCTATTTCTATTGCAGACATCCCTCTTTTACCGAACCAAATTTCTAATATCCCTTGAAAACCATGGTGCTTTCAAACCTTTAACCTTTCCTTTCTACCTAACAGGAACATAAAGGTTCTGTACCCTCATAATTTCACCCTTAAATGACCTCCATTTCTCTATTACATCCTTCCCATAAAACAACTTGACCCAATCCACTCTCTCTAAATTCCTTCGCATCTCCTCAAAGTTAACCTTTCTCCAATCAATAATCCCAACTCTAGGTCCTGTCCTGTCCTTCCCCATAATTTTATTGAAGCTAATGCTATTGTGATCATTGGACCCGAAGTGCTCCCCAACACATACATCTATCAGCTGACCTATCGCATTCCCTAACAGGAGATCCAACACTGCCCCATCACTAGTCGGTACTTCTTTGTATTGTTGCAAAAATCTATCCTGCACACATTTCACAAACTCTAAACCATCCAGCCCTTTTACAGAATGAGCTTCCCAGTCTACGTGTGGAAAATTAAAATCTCCCACAATCACCACCTTGTGTTTACTGCAAATATCTGCTATCTCCTTACACATTTGCTCTTCCAACTCACGCTCCCCATTAGGTGGCCTATAATACACTCCTATCAGTGTTACTGCACCCTTCCCATTCCTCAATTCCACCCAAATAGCCTCCCTCGAGGAGCTCTCTAATCTATCCTTCCAAAGCACCGCCATAAGATTTTCTCGGACAAGCAATGCAACGCCTCCTCCTCTGGCCCCTCCTACTCTATCACACCTGAAGCAACTAAATCCAGGAATATTTAGTTGCCAATCACACACTTCCTGCAACCATGTTTCACTAATAGCTACAACATCATAATTCCAGTTATCAATCCACGCTTTAAGCTCATCCACCTTTCTTACAATGCTCCTAGCATTAAAAATAGATATATTTAAGATACTCTTCACCCCTCCTCTCTTTTCATCTCTAACAATGCATTCAAATTTATTATCCTTTTCTTTCTTCTCCCCTACATCTTCGGGCTGAGCGCATCCCTTCTCCATCACCTGCCTTTCCTCCATCACACGTTGTCTATTTACTTGCTCTACTGGTGAACTAACCTCCTCTCCCATGGTTTCCTCAAATTGATTACCGCCCCCCCCCCCCTACCTTACTAGTTTAAAGTCTGCCCTGTAGCCCTAGCAAATCTCCCCGCTAGGATATTAGTCCCCCCAGGATTCAAGTGTAACCCGTCCTTCTTGAACGGGTCACGCCTGCCCCAGAAGAGGTTCCAATGATCCAGAAACTTGAATCCCTGCCCCCTGCTCCAATCCCACAGCCACGCATTCATCCTCCACTGTCGCGTGGCACTGGCAGTAATCCCGAGATTACTACCTTTGCGGTCCTTCTTCTTACCTGCCTTCCTAACCCCCTATACTCTCGTTTCAGGACCTCTTTCCCTTTCCTACCTATGTCATTAGTACCTACATGTACCACGACCTCAGGCTCCTCACCCTCCCACTTCAGGATATCTTGGACGCGATCAGTAACGTCCCGAACCCTGGCACCAGGGAGGCAAATTACCACCCGGGACTCCCGATCACCTCCATACAACCGCCTGTCTGAACCCCTGACTATCGATTCCCCTATTACTATGGTCCTCTTTCTTCTATCCCTACCCTTCTGAGCTACAGGGCCGTCCTCTGTGCCGGAGGCCCGGCCACTGTCACTTCCACCAGGTAGGCTGTCCCCCCCAACAGTACTCAAACATGAGTACTTATTGTCAAGCTGTACAGCCACTGGGGTACTGTCTAGTACCTGCCTCTTCCCCTTCCTGACCGTGAATCACCTATCTGCCTCCCGTGGCCCCGGAGTGACCACCTGCCTGTAACTCCTCTCAATCACCTCCTCACTCTCCCTGACCAGGCGAAGGTCATCGAGCTGCAGCTCCAGCTCCCTAACTCGGTCCCTCAGGAGCTGCAGTTCGGCGCACCTGGCGCAGATGTGGAAGTTCGGGAGGCTCGGAGACTCCAGGACCTCCCACATCCGACACGGAGAACAACAAGCTGCCCTCACACTCATACTTCCCAAATAACTGAAAATAACAAGAACTAAAAGATAAGACTACTGTGCCCTCTTCCGCCTAAGCCCCCTCAGCCCAAGCCCTACACTCTGCTCCCGGCGCAATCCGCTGCCGCAAACAAAGCTGTCCGCTTCTTAAGGCTGCGTTCTTTTTTATATCTTCCCTCCTTCCCAGGCCTCCTTCATCAGGTTTGGTCTCCAAATTTGTGGAAAGCCATTCTTGCTATTGAGGGAGTGCAGTGTAGGTTCACGAGGTTAATTCCCGGGATGGCGGGACTGACATATTTTGAAAGATTGGAGCGACTGGGCTTGTATGCACTGGAATTTGGAAGGATGAGAGGGGATCTGATTGAAACATATGATTATTAAGGTATTGGACACGCTAGAGGCAGAAAACATGTATCCGATGCTGGGGGAGTCGAGAACCAGATGCCGCAGTTCAAGAATAAAGGATACGCAATTTAGAACGGAGTTCAGGAAAAAAAAAACAACTTTTTTTCAGCCAGAGCGTTGTGGATCTATGGAATATTCTGCCTCAGAAGGCAGTGGAAGCCAGTTCTCTGGATGATTTCAAGAAAGAGTTAGATGGAGCTCTTAAAGATAGCAGAGTCAAGGAATATGGGGAGAAGGCAGGAATGGGCTACTGATGATCAGCTATGAGAACATTGAATGGCGGTGCTGGCTTGAAGCGCCGAATGGCCTACTCCTGCACCTATTGTCTATTGTGTATATGGAATCTGTCACAGGGATTTCAGGGTACCGGAGAACTCACAGAGTCACCCTGACGTCTGCTTGTTAAGTGCGGATCTGGCGCTTTTTATTCATCCCCTTCTCACTGTGTGACAGGAGGAGTGTCAGGATTCTTTAGCGTCTCAGTCACTTACTCTGTTCAAGGTCTGTCCAAGGGAAGGGCTCCCATCAGCGTGTGGTTTGAAAGGACAATTATAAACATAGTTTGTTTATCCATTTGGCGATGCGCGAGGAAGGACCCCATTAGTACAAGCGTTTGTAGTTCTTCGACGCGGTTCTAACTCAGTCTGATTCCTGGCGTATGCTCGCCGCGGGTTGTATATCTCCGGTTTGTTGTGGATGGCGACATTAATTTACCGAAATAGGACCTGCAGCAGGGTGAGGAATGATCCGGCAGAAAACAATTGGAGAGTGAAGGAGTCACAGGGAACTAATGGAGACGCCTGACTACTCAAATCTTTTGCAACGTCATTGAGCGATGGTGGTATAGTGGTGAGCATAGCTGCCTTCCAAGCAGTTGACCCGGGTTCGATTCCCGGCCATCGCAGGTTGTACAGTTTTATGCTAAATAAGAAATAAACCTCTTAAATAGACACGAGCTACAGAGAACTCCAAGGGCCAAGTGACCCTAATCCACTCACGCTGTAAGTGTAAGGTTGAT
Source organism: Hypanus sabinus (assembly GCF_030144855.1). Taxonomy (NCBI): domain Eukaryota; kingdom Metazoa; phylum Chordata; class Chondrichthyes; order Myliobatiformes; family Dasyatidae; genus Hypanus; species Hypanus sabinus. The sequence goes on from NC_082736.1 coordinate 13,345,205, forward strand.
TCATTAATTATCATTCAATGTGTCGTGGATCAGAATGGAATTAACCTCCCAGGATTTTCCCGTTAAATCCCGTTCTGACTCTATTCCAGATTCTACAAGAATGGGCACTTTACAAGAGGGATCGGCACGATTTGCAAAGCGTTGCCTGATTAAATTGTTTGAGTTTGTTTGCCTTCAGTGGAATATCGGAGCCTGCAAGTAAACTTGACCAAATTATGATGTAGAAAATTCTGAGAGACATAGGTTGTGCAGATAGCCAGAATTGGTTTACAGGTGCAGTATTCTGGAGGGAATGAATTTAAGGTCGGAGTGGGAGAGAGTTTAAAGAAGATGTGCGGGTCACGTTTTTTGGACGGAACAGGGTGGCTGCTTGGAACTGGCTGCCAGGTTCAGAGACGGAAAGGTGTACGATGTTCTCAGATCGGCACATGAATATGTTAGTGTGGAGCACAAAGAGAAAACAGCAGATGATGTAATTTCAAGTGGCAGAGACAATATTGGAGCAACTCAGCTGGCAACGCAGCATCTGTATAAAAAAACAGTCGACGTTTCGGGCCGAGTCCCTTCATCCGGACTGGAGAAAAAACCGATGAGGGATCAGAGTTAGACGATGAGGGGAGGGGAGGAAGAAACACGAGGTGATAGGCCAAACAGGCGGGGTGAGGGGAGCCGCTAATGAATTAAAGACTTGAAATGCTGATTGGTGAAAGGGATACTGGGCTGGAGAACAGGGAATCTAATAGGAGACGGCTGAAGGCCATGAAAGAAAGAAAAGGGGTAGGACCACCAAAGGGAGGCCACCCAGAACAAATGTAATGTGTTGCTCTTCCACCCTGAGTGTGGCCTCAGCGGACAGTACATTAGGCCTTTGGCCACGGGCTACAATGTTGGAACTGGAATAGGAAGTGGAATTAAAGTAGGAGGCGACTGGGCGATGCCGCTTTTACTGGTGGACTGAGTGTAGATGCTCGGTGAAATGGACTCCTAATCTGTGTCAGGTCTCAGCGATATTCTGAGGCCACACCGGGAGGACTCGATACAGCAGATGACCGTAAAATACTCACAGGTGAAGTGTCGCCTTTTGGAGGGATTGCTTGGGGCCCTGAATGGTAATGAGGGTGGAAGTGTAGAAGTAGGTGTCGCCCTTGTTGCACTCACTAGGGTAGGTGCTACGAGAAAGGGCGGTGGGAGGGACGAACGCACATGGGGTTCACATAAGGAGCAATCCCTGCAGAAAGTAGAGGGGGAGGGGTAGATGTGACTGGTGGTGCGATCCTGCTGGAGATGACGGAAGTTACAGAGCTGGAGGCGGAGACTGGGGGTAGGTAGGTGAGGACAATACCAACCCTATCCTTGCTGGAGGGCGTGAGGATGCGGTGTTGGCAGACGTGAGCAAAATGGAAGAGATTATGTTGAGGACAGCTTTGATGGTGGCGAAGGAGAGACCAGTTTGTTTGGAAAAAAAAAACAACGATATCCCCTTTGTTTTTGAATGAAACGCCTTACCCTGAGAGCAGATGCAGCGAAGACGGAAGAATTGAGGGGAGAAAGAGTCATTTCTACAAGTAACGAGGTGGGAAGAGTTATATTTCAGGTAACTGTGAGAATCTACGTGGTCATAATAGACATCACTGTCTTCAGAGATAGAGACAGAGTGATCGAGAAAAGGGAGGGTGGTGTCAGATATGGGCCAGGTAAAAATTTGTGCAGGGTGGAAGTTGGAGGCAAAGTTAATTAAGTGGATGAGCTCAGCAGGAAACAGCAGCATTGCAGTCGTTTACGTTGCGCAGGAAATGTTAGGGAGAGATGCCAATGTAGGCTTGCAAGATAGACTTTCCCAAGTAGCCGACAAACAAACAAACAGTTAGAGCTCGGACCAATGCCAATGTCTGTGGCTACCACTATTATTTGTAGGAAATGGCGGGAGTCGAAGGAGAAAATATTGAGTGGGGACAAGTTCCGCCAGACAGAAGTGAATGGTGGTAGAAGGGAGCTGTTTGGGTCTGGTATCCAGATGGTTCCGAGTAGGATAAGACACTTGATCACGCAATCCACCGTGTTATGATGCTACACTTAATTAATTATCTGCACTGTCCTTTCTCTATTGCTGTTAAATTTTATTCTGCATTCTGTTATTGTTTTATATCGTTCTCTCTCAATGCACTGTGTAATGATATGATCACTAAGAACAGTGTGAAAGAGCAGCATTTCACTGTATGTCGGTAACTGACAAAAACAATATTAATTCCCACAGAACGTGCTGGCACTGTAGCAGGAAACGCCGGTCTCCGGACAGCGGAGCGTTTCCCAGCTTGAAAGACAACGCGCAGCAAAAACTACTGGATCACGAGCGTCCCCGGGTGGGCTCCACCAACAACATTTCAGTTCACAGCCAAACGCGCTCACCGACTGCGTCACGGAGACAAATTGAAGAATTCCGCCATAATTGGTCCATTCCGGTGTTGGAAAATGCTGAATGGTAATCGATGCTGTGACCCGGCTTTTTTACAATCTGTTTTGCATGGTTTGCATCAGGGGGTAGCCGATAATATAAAACAGAAAACGCTGGAACCGCATACTTGTCAGAATTAAAAGCGAGAATACCAATAAGATTCCCAGTGCATTGATAAAACATTCGGCCACAAGTACACAATCCTCAAAGAAGGACATTTTACTTGGGACGTAATCACGGTATCCCGGGACGGATGAGAACAGCACCGATCCCGAGATCATCGAAACATGACTGTTCCTGAGCTAAAAGCTTCAACTGCCGGAAATACTCGGCAGGATGGGCAGCGTCTGTGGAGGGAGATACAGAGTTCACGTTTCAGGTCGATGACCTTTCACACCTCCGACCTCGTAGTTAGACGGAAGGAGTCTCACGGAGTCTCTGCAGGGTGGCCTGAGCTGGGTGAAGGCACCGATTCCACTCGCCCTCTCCTTTCTGACTCTTTCAACTGGAAACCTTAAATCGAGCGTAACACCATCCTTTGTTTTACATTTAAAATGTGGCAGAGGCGGCTGAAGCAAATATTTCCGGAAAAAATTGTTCACTGTCACCGCGTGTTCCGCCGAATGACTCTGAGATAGAGTCGCTGAGGGGAGATTTCACGAAGCTGAACACAAAGTCCATTCCTATCGGGTGACTCTCCCTTCCCGGGTTCACTGCAGATCGACAGTTCCACATCCCAAAAGAACCGATCACTTGAACGCCAAACTCTGATTTAACCTCTTTAAACCTTTTCAATTTACTTCGAAAATCCGAGTTGCAATTACATTTATGGAAACAGCAAAACCATTTCCTGTCGGGGAAATTATCCTCCGTCTTCCCCGTGACAGACGGGGATACTAACTGGGAAACAAACAAGAAACCAATGCGACAGAGCGATTTGACATTGGGTTGTCCGAGCACAGGATATTTCAAATGGTCACCTCGAAGTTGTTCGTTGACTGTTTTTGCACCGGCGCTTTTCACACATGCACTTCTTTCCGTGCGACGGGAGAGGCCTCGGAATCGCTTCCATTTCAGCAGTTCATTGTGCAAAGCTCCCATTCCAGCCTGATTGAACATTTATCAACAGGATTTAACTGAAGCAGGAAAATACCTTCCAGATCTTCCACTTTGACCACACTGGAAAGTCTGGCTGTAGTTCTACTCCCTAAATATAGGCAGGTACTGACGTCTGCAGTATCAGTACTGAGGATTGAAAATGTACTGACAAGGGAGGTGCAGGGGCGCTTGCAGGACCTCTTTGAATCTGTGAAAGGGTTGTATTCAGGGATACATCTTCGCGTCTCAAAGGGCACGCCACAGTTGTTACAGACTTCATTAAAGCATGTGTGGATGAGTGTGTGCCTGCGAAACCACACTGTCTATATTAGAATCAAAAGCAGTTGATAAATCAAAAATGCCCATATAACCATATAACAATTCCGAAACAGTCCACCTGCGAATGTTTCACGCATGTAAGTCTTAAACTCATTATTCATTTCTCCTTACATTACCGTTACCTGTTCTTTAAGAATTCCACTCTTAAAGAGCAGAGTGGAAATCATGACTTTCCTGAACTCGAAAACTATTCCAAACTATAGTGATTCTGGATAGATCACTTCTACTACCTCCTCAATCTCTTCAACTACCTTTTCTAGAACTCTGGAGTACTGTCTATCTGGTTTAGGTGACATATCTAACTTAAAACTTTCATCTTCCGAAGAAACTTATCCTTATGATTGATTAAAAACTCTGACCCTTGACTTTCTTCCATTGTGGGATGTTACTGGAGTCTTCCACATTAAAGACTAACACAAAATACGAATTCAGTCCCTTTACCATTTTTTCGTCCTCATTACTCTTTTTACAGTCCATTTATCAGAGGTCCAATGTCCATTCATGTCATTTTTAATTTATATCCATTTATATATTTAACTAAAAAAGAAGACCTTTTAAAGATTTGTTATTTCGGTCTAGCATACCTTCACATTTCATATAATTGCTTTTTAGTTGCCTTCGACTGCTTTTTAAAATCTTCCAAAACTCCTAGCTTCCCATCTTTTCTATGTTGTAAATCCTCTCTTTTGCTATTATATTTTCTTTGACATCTCTTATTGCCTTTTGCTCCTTTGAGAATGTTTCTTGTTCTGTGGGATGGACAGAACATATATGTTCTGAATCACTGCAATGCAAATACTGACACATTTTGACCACTGTTTTCTAAGGGTCCCTTTGCCTTCAGATTCCTTTTGAAAACTAATTGATTACATATCGCCTAATCCAGACTTTTCTTTCCCTTAGTGGGCTTGACAACAAGTTGCTCAAAAACCATATTGTACAACTCCAGCAAGACAAAAAGAGTTTACCTTTGTCCTGAATATTGAAAAATCCCATGACTATCAAAGCATTGCACTTTTCTATCTTCCGTCCTGATTTGTAAATTTAATCCTGACTGCAGCTTGTATGTTTACACATTTAATATCAGGATATTCTTTTCACGCTTACTGTTCCTTAACTTTACATTCAAAGTTTCTACATCTTCTGATGCCATGGTATACCTTCTATGGATTTTACTTTTACTTCCGCCAGGACCCACGTCGCAGAATAGTTTGCACTGTAGCCCTTCTCATTGGAACAGCTTCTTCCCTTCCCAATGCTGGTGCCAGTGACCCACAAATTCAAACACCTGTCATCCAGACTCATAATGCCCTGTTCTTGCTAACCCTGTCCCAATTTTCTCATGGCTCAAGTCACAATCCCCATATTATAAACTAATCGATTCGTTTTTTTTTAGTCCAGTCCCTAACTCCTGAAATTCCCTCAGCAGAACCTCTTATCTACCGCCGGTAGCAATGTGGATAACCTCATGGATCTTTCATCAACCTCCCCACCCCCAACACAGCAAACTTATCTGGACGTCAGAGAATATGACTCAAATCAGGACGCAAGGCAGACAACACCGTTTCCAGGGCGCTCCAACCCTACTGCACAGAATCTGTCTATTCTCTGCCGATATTATTCCCAATTACATCAACATTTCCCCTCTTGCACCCGTCCCACCGCCCGCAGAATAATTTGTGAGCCAAGGTGACACAGTTTTTTTGCTCAAACCTTTCTAAGGCTCCCTCACTTACCTCATCCTCACAGTGAGCTGCCATCTCAGAGCTGCTGGCAGAACTCAAGTACTGATGGTCCTCCAGCACTAAACTGGGATTCCTTACTCGCCCCACTCACAGTCAAACCCTCTTGACCATGGCCACAGCCGAATTCAAGCTGTTCAGACGTTATGTGCGACGGGCTCCTGAAACATCGTGCGCGGGTAATTCTTCTCCACGCTTCTTTATCACATTGTTTGAGCCTCGGGTTACAGGTCATCAACTTGGACCTGAGCTCCTTAAGCAGCCAACACTTGCTGCAAATACGGTCAACAGGAAGCACAACGGGGTCCACCAATTCCCAAGTCAAAAAGCAACAAGACATCAACTGGTCCTGAATATCTCATTTATTTAATCAGTTGTTATGAGGTCTGTTTATAGTTAACTACAATAAAAACCTCCATACCCGCTCTTACCTACTATTCACCCGTACCTGCTTGCGAAGGGATCTCCTACCAAAGCTTCAGACCTCAGACTCCTCCACTGGCCTTCTCACAGAATGGGGACTCCGCTTAAAACTAATTGTTTTTTATTGGTCCTTGCCAATTGGCTAATTACCCAACGGATCTCAAACTCAAAAAGCAGCTCCGAAAGCGCTCGCATATGTTTTTTTTTTAATTCAGCACTGCTAATAGCCCCGCGATCTCTGACTTCTCCGAAGGCCTCCAGAGGCCAAGCCTGATTTTAATTATTAGATCAAGACGGTGACTATATTTTGCAGTACTCGTTTCAACCCCAAATGATCATTACATTTTTTAATCTCCATTTAAAAATCCTTCCTCCACTTTAGTGATTTTTTTTTCTGTCTGTCCCTAATTTGTTGGTAAAAATGATGTTGTCCTCGAGCAGCGTCTCCATCATTTCCCCACCACTGATTATTTCTGATTCTCATTGTGACATTCGGAAGGGGATATAATTCCTGTACTATTACACTATTCTTCCCATTTTGGAATTTATTCCTCTCTACCTAAATAGTTACAAACTATGTTGATCTTTGCAATTAGGCATGATTCGATTTGATTTAGATTTCTTTTCTGCGGTTTTATTTTTACAGCGGATTCTTTGATGCTGATCACCAGACAGATCCCACCGCTCATTGTTGGAACGGATCCCGCTCCAACGATTAATCCGTTTGCTCTGCGCCAGCACAAATCTGGGAAGCCACGGTGGTACCTCGAGGCGTGGCGCTCAGAGACAGGCAGCTCACAGTAAATGCGATGACATGAATCGCTGCCCCAGATATCCTGAGAAACATTTGCTATCTCGAGAGTTAAGAAAAACTCAATTTTGACTTTAAATATCTCTGCCGATCTGGCGAAAAAAACGTGCCAAAATATTTAAAATAAACTCTTTTAAAATATCTAATGTTGTCATTATTAATATAATTCATTTCGGAATTCACCAAGAGTAATGCGTTAACATAAAGCATTTACACGACGTCACGTACAATTAGCACAACAGCTGTTTTACTCCTTTCCCTGAACTTGGGAACTTTTAAATATAATTCGAACTGTAATGGATAACCTTGCTTTGGCGAGTGGATTGTAATTCAGCCCGCATGGTGGACAGGTCGGAGGGCACTCTGCTCTTATTCCAGATCGAACTGAGATTCCAGTTTTAGACACCGTGCGTAGCCTGGAAGATACGAAATAGAATCTTCGCAGCTGGACTTTGCGGTCGAGTAGCGGTCTGATTGGAAATCTGATTTTCAACTCGGGCCTACATAAGTGTTTTGGCATCTTGGCGGCAACTCTGTCAGTGGCCCGACCCGGACAAATATTCTGCTAAGCAGCTCAACTGGTACTGATCAATTGAAATCTCTGCTTTACTGTTTCCTTTCTTTATTTTATTTTAAATGTAATTGTGACCCTGGTACTTGGAAATACGGTCTTACCCAATGCATCACTCACCACACCTTGGCCATGACAATATTAGGTTTAGTTGCTGTTTCCAGAATAATACTGCATGAGAATTTTTTTTATCAAGACATTCACTTCCATTTTTGCAGATCAGAGAAACGTAGAAATATAGAAACGCTACTGAACAATACAGCCCTTCGGCCCTTAGAGTTGTGCCGAACATGTCTCTATCTTAGAAAAGCAAAGAGATGTCAGGCACCAGCTTGCTAATACTTGGTTTCCCACACAGCTGGAGTACTGTGTGCAGTTCTGTGCGACACACTGTAGGAAGAACATGATTGCACTGTGATCTGCGACCTGCTGCTCTGGTCCCCCTCCCCCCGCTAATCCCATGGTAGCAGCAATGAACCTCCCTGACAGTGTAGAGCAGATTCGTTGGGATGTTGTCTGGCGTGTGGCCTTTCCGTGATGAGGTGGGACTGGATGGTTTGGCTTTGCTTGCCTCAGAATGAAGGAGAAGCTGAGGAGCTGAGAGTGGCTCTGGGGCTCACTGGGTAAAGGCCAGGTCAGGAAATACTCTGCATTACGTCCGCTTGTCACGCCTCAGCTCTGTCACATCGAATCACCTCCATGTCTGCTACAGGAGCGGCCAAACATTGTCTCATTCTCCACTCTCCGGCCCGGGCCCCGTCGCCTCGATTTGGGCCGTATGCGCCACGCACAACCGTCCCGCTGCTTCAAAACTGCAGTTCACACTGCAAAAATTACAGTTCGTATAGGCGGCAGAAAACTCAGCTCCGAATGGCAAGCAACAGCCTATTGATTGCAGTGATCGTTTTGCTGAGTATGTGTGATTCATAAAGTAGTTCGTGGTTTTGTCTGATACCGACAAGTGAACGCTGTGAATAATCTGCGCCATCATAAAACGGAGTGTCCCCTCCCTGGTGCCAGGGTCAGGGACGTCTCCAAGCATCTGGAGAAATCTCTCAAGGAGGTCAGCGTTTATTCAGCCGGAGGTGCTGGTTCACGTCGGTACCATTGCACAGGTAGAAAAGAGATGATTTCCTGTTCTGTGAATATAGAGAATTAGGGAAGAACTTAAAGAGCAGGACCTGAAGGGTTGTAATCTTGATACAACTCTCGATACCGTGTGGTTGTGGAGGTAGGAAAGGAAAGTTAGAGTATGTACAATGTACTGTGTATGTTAATCAAAATTGCTACTTCGTTTTGTTAAGAGTAGGAATGCTTTGTTATGATAAGTGCTTTCTCTCGCAGTTGTTTTGCTTCAGAATTGCAGATAACGGGATTGTATTAGTTTGTCAAACAATGGGGAAATGTTGTTTTGTATTGTGGGTTTGGGAGCGGGGGTTTTTCGCAGTCTTTTCGGGGAGTCGGGAACAGTAATGCGAAGAAGGTGGACGTGTGCTGCACCGCTCGGTCGACCACCGGGGTGGTCCGTGGTGCAAGGACGTGGAGATCGGCGGAAAGCGACAAGGGTTCGTGGTTCGATGATTGAGCTCCAACGCTGTGTAGTAAACTGACTGAAATCTGATAAGTTTTGGCGACTTTTATTTTATTTTATTTTCCTTCATATATCCTGTATTGTTAGTAACTGTATTGTATATCCTGTATTGTGAGTTTGATATTGCGTGTGCGTCACTGCATTAACTTGGTTTCCACAGCACTTGCGTATACGGGAGGAGGGTTTAGAGAGTGGCTGGAGTTCTTTCACTAGACATATACCAGCCTGTTGAGCAGGTGTTACATTTATGGGGTGCTCGACACGGGATTGTATTTTCAGGGGCTGTGGAATCGCGCAGTCAGTAGTGCGGAGATGGTGAACTGAAGCGGTTCAGAAAATGACGCGTGCGTGGTGAGTGGAGTAGATTTTGGGGTTACGGGAGAGGCGTTAGTGCGGGGGTTGAGTTAGGTAAAAGGTATCGGTCAGGTGGAACTTGTAGCTAGACGGTGTAAGAAAGAGGTGGGGTCTAGCTGGGTGTTGGTTCGTACGAGTGCCGACATCATGATGTTGGATCTGCCAGCGACTGTCAGTGTTCCAGGGGAGGCTGGGCCGTGGGTACGCCACACCTTCTCCGAGACTGAGGATGATGAAACACCGCAAGAGGAGCTAGAGCTGGAGCTGGCCCCCGGGGTGGTGCCCATCACTAGTAAATCGGGGTCAGAGGGTGAAGGCGTGACTTGGATCCTCTCCCCAGTAAGCCTTGGAGCTGGAGGCCACACTTAATTCCCTGGTGGGAATGGCCTATAGGCCACGGATGACGTTGGGGGTGTTCTCAGGGGCCTAGGCTACTCCGGGCGGGGAGATGGGCTATAAGACCTGGATCGAGCATACGTCTTTGATGTTAGAGGAGTGGCCAGGATCCGATGAGGAGACGAGATAGCGATTGGTGAGTAGTGTGAGGGGTGCGGCGGTCAAGGCAGTTGGGGAGTTGAAACCTGAAAAGCCTGCGGCTTCAGTAGAGGAATGTATAGACGTTTTGGAGGGAGCGTTTGGATTATCAAGGGAACCCAGGCTGCTTTTAGCAGAGTTTCAACGTCTGGAACAATTGAGAGAGGAAAAGCTCTGTGAGTACATATTTCAGATGGAGGGGATGCTCAAGTGGTTGCGGTGCCGGGGGATAGTGAAGGCGCCTGACGTGGCTAGCGTGAGGAAGAGTCAGGTATTCAGTGGATCTCTGGAGGAGGACAAGGTGGCTTGGACTGTCCAGCAGGCATAGTTCGGGCAACTGCTTTGAGAGGTACGGGAGGAAGAGAGAGCGTTGGGGCGTAAAAGGGGCTCGGGCCGCCGGGAGCGATCCTGAGCGATACAGGAAGTGGTGGCTGGGTGGCGGACTGAAAAACGCCAAGGGAGTAGGGATCCCCCTCCAGAGCGGAAAGACTGGGAAAGTACACACTCCCGGGGGCTGGGACTGTGGACTGGGAGCGGCGGCCGTCCTAGAAGAGGAGGGGCGGCGGGCAGCGTGTTGTTTAACTGTGGGAAAGAGGGACATTTCAGGCGGGTCGGTAAGCTGCCGAGGGTATGCTATAGCTTTGGAGAGGGACACTTTCGGTGGGATTGTGAGAGACAAGGAGTATCGCGGAGGGCAAGTCCTCCTACGACTAAGAAGGGAAACTTAGGAGGTGCTCAGTGAGAGAACGGACAGGAGCCTCTGGAGGAACACGTTCCCACAGATCAGCCTCGGGACCACCACGTTCCCCGCCTTTATTCCGGATAGGCTGATAGGACCCCATGCCAGTGAGTCTCTACGGATACAGGGAGTTTACGCAACAGCCGTTATTGATATGGGATCGCAGGTGACCTTATTGTACCGGTCGTTCTACAACCAATATCTAAAACATTTGTCCGTAACCCCATTGACGACCTGCAGATTTGGGGTGTGTGCGAGGTTATTACCTGTACGAAGGGTACCTATCAGTGAGATTGGAGTTCTCGGAGAGCAATGTGGGAGTGTCCAAAGCTATTGAGACTTTGGTGTTGGTGTGTCCGGACCCGTTGGAAACAGGTGGTGCTGCCCTCCTGGTGGGGACTAACTCCCCAGATGTGCAACGGCTCCTGGGCGTTTGTAAAGAGAAAGGGGTGGAGACTTTCTGGAGACCCTCTCTGTGAGCGGTATTCGAAGAAGGGGGAGCCCCCCCCAAGGGGAACACTGCGGAGAGAGGAATCACCTTTAACAAAGGGATGCCACTGGCACCTTTGTTCCCAGTGACGGTAATGTCTAGCGCACTGGTGAGTCCCCCTAACGGGGCAGGGTTGCAGCATCGAAGTGAGCTGAGAGCTGAAGCTTTTAACTTCGGGGATTCTCCTGTGTCCCCTGAGTGGAAACGTATTATAGCGGAGAAGATGCTGAAGATGGAAGCTGTTTTTTGTCACGGGGCGAGTTTGATGTAGGCTGCTCCAAAAGCACTCGCCACACATTCCGGGTGATGGAGGACACACCGTTCCGAGGAAGATCCCGGCGGCTGGCCTCAGCAGACATTGAGGATGTGCGGCAACACTTGGCAAGTTAAAGGAAGCAGGATTCACAGCTGAGTCTCGAAGTCCCTATGCGTCCCTACTAGTGGTGGCACGGAAGAAGAATAGGAAGGTGCGCATGTGCGTTGACTATAGGACTTTGAAACGGCGAACTGTCCCTGATCAATATACCGTCCCAAGGGTCGAGGACGCGTTGGCCTGCCTGAGTGTGTGCGAAGCCCTTTAGTGTGCTGGACTTAAGAAGTGGGAATTACCATATCCCGATGAGTGAGGGCGATAAAGAGAAGACGGCCTTTATCTACCCGCTGGGTTTTTTTTCAGTTCGAACGAATGCCCCAAGGCATATCGGGAGACCCAGCCAACTTCTAGAGGCTCATGGAGAGAACTGTTGGGGATATGAATCTGCTGGAGGTGCTAGTGCAACTGAACGATTAGATAGTGTTTGGATCGACTTTGGAGGAACATGAGGAGAGGCTGTTAAAGGTATTAAGCCGCATTAAGGACGAAAAGCTGAAGCTTTCACTGGACAACTGCCAGTTCTGCAAGTCGTCGGTCAGCTATGTTGGCCACATTATTTCGCGAGAGGGAGTGGCTACTGATTCAACTAAGACAGAGGCCGTGACCACCTGGCGAAGACCTCAGGAGGTCAGCGTTCTGCGCTCGTTTTTGGGGTTCTGTGGGTATTAACGCCGGTTCGTGAAAGGATACGCTAAAATGTGTCACCCGTTGACTCAGCAGTTGTGTGGCTATCCCCCGATGGGAAAGTAGAGGAAGGGGGACCGGGGGCAAGACGCTGTAGGATACTGGAATCTTTTGACTCGAGATGGGATAGTAGATGTGAAGCGGTATTCCAATCGTTGAAAAGCACGCTGACCCAGGCCCCGGTGTTGGCTTTTGCCGATCCCCAGAAGCCATGTGAGCTGCACACGGATGCCAGCCGAGAGGGTCTCTGGGCTGTTCTGTACCAGGAGCAATGGCAAAGCATTGAGACCGGTGGCGTTTGTTAGCCGAAGCTTGTCGCCATCTGAGAGAAACTATCCCACTCACAAGTTGGAGCTCCTGGCGTTGAAGTGGGCGGTGGTGGACAAGTTGAGCGATTACCTGTACGGAACCAATTTTGAGCTGAGAACGGATAACAGTCCTCTCACTTATATTCTCACATCGGCTAAACTGGATGCTACAGGACATCGCTAATTGGCGGCCTTGCCGTTATATGAGTTCAGCCTGAAGTACCGCCCAGTAAGCAGGAATGTCGATGCGGATGCTTTGTCGCTTCGGGAGCCAGGGGAACAGGAGAAGGGCGAGGAGTGGGAGAGCATCCCTGCTCCTGGAGTGAAGGCTATGTGTCAGTTTGCTATTACTGTGAAAGCCGAGGGAAGGGGAAGACTGGAGCGAGCCGTGGACCATTTGGGGGTATTTGCTGACACCATAACCCTAGCTTACTGTGACCTGACCCACTACGGACTAAACAGTTGCCGGAACAGATTCCGGGGGAAGTGGCAGCTGCTCAGCAAAATGACCTGGGTCTTGGCACTGTGTGGAGGGCGGGAGAGTAGGGGAAGGTGGCTTTGGCTGAGAAGGCTGAACACGCGTTCGTGACTCAGTTATTGAAGGAGTGGCCTCGGTTAAAGTTGAAGAACCAAGTCTTGTACCGGGTCACGCCGCCTCCGGACCAACCCCGGCGTTGACAACGGGTCATGCCGGAGAAGTATCAGCAGACTGTTCTAGAGGCCTTGTATGATGATTCCGAACTCTTGGGGGTTGAGAAGACCTACAGGTTACTCAAAGACCGGTTCTACTGGCACCGGATGAGGGAGGAGGTCGAAGAATACTGCAGGAAATGCAGTCGTTGCATCCGGAGGAAGACACTGCCAGCGGCGGCAGCTCCACTGTCGCAATTGCAGAGTGTGGGAACTCTGGACCTGGTATGTATGGATTTTCTGTTGATTGAGCCTGACACCAACAACACCGCGAATGTCTTATTTATTATCATTCATTATACTCGCTATGCTCAGGCATTTCCCACTAAGGATCAGAAAGCAACGACAGTGGCGAAGGTTTTATGGGTGAGGTGTTTCGTTCATTATGGCCTTCCCCGGTGGATCCATAGTGATCAGGGGCGGGACTTTGAGTGCCGGCTTATTTCTGAATTACTGCCAATGCTTGAGGGTGAGAAATCCAGGACTACACTTTATCACCCACAGTGTGATCCTCAGCCGGACAGGTTTAACCGGACCCTATCGGGACGCTGAAGGTTGGGCAGAAGAGTAAGCGGAGTCGACATATTGGACAATTGGTTCACTGTTACAATTGCACTCGCAATGATGCTACAGGGTACTCGCCTTACTATCTGATGGTCGGGCGGGAATCGAGGTTGCCCATTGGCTTGCGTTTTGGGAATGAAGCCGGTGAATTACCGGGGAAGCCCTACCTAAAGTATGTGTCCGATATAAGGAAGGAGCCGCAAAGGGCGAACGATTTGGCCGAGGCGGCGGCTACGAAACAAAATCAGAGAAATAAGTGGAGATATGATCAAAAGGTGAAGTTTGCTAAATTATTGCCGGGCGACCGGGTTCCGTTACGGAACTTGGGACTCCCCGGTAAGCACAAGTTTGCAGATCGATGGGCGGCTGCCCACTATGTAATAGAGAGCCAGATGCCGAAACTACCAGTTTACCGGGTGAAACCCGAGGAGAGGAATGGGCCTGTCAAAGTAGTCTATCGGAATCACCTGCTACCCCTGGGTCAAACGGAGCAGGTGGACAAAGAGCCAGAGTGGGAGATTCCGACTAGTACAAGAACTCTGCGAGGGAGCGGAGCGAGTGAAGAGCCCGCTGCCGAAGAGCCGGGACCGGTATTTAACCCGGGAATGGATCATGATTCGGAAGACGACGATTTATTTGCGTGGCCCCTGTTCCCATTCGCTAGTGCTCCAGTATTAGAAGAGGAGGCTCCTGGCCTTTCCCATACTGAGAGGAGGGAGGATGTTGATGGTCAGACGGAGAGGCAGCCAGCGTTGGGAGGTGAGAGCGTGGAACCCGAATGCGAGCCAGAGGGTCCTCAGGTGAAGCCGGAGCCCAGTGAGGGGGAAGGTGGGGGTCCAACAGAAGTGTCCCCTGTGGTGTCTGAGGCGGAAGGGTTGGCAGAAGTGGTACGGAGATCTCAGAGAAGTAGGCGCCCCCCTGGAGTGGTTGACATGTGCGGTGCCAAGAAAACCGAGTGTGATTTCCACTGCTCTGGGTAGTTATGTCGCTGCTTTCAACACCTGGGTTGGGTTTTGTGTGTTGCTAAAAGCCTTGTGGAACTCTGGTAATGTCATGAGGGCATGACATTTGCTAGTGTGGGAGAATGTACAATTAACTGTATGTTAATCAAAATGGTTTATTTGTTTTGTTAGGAGTAGGAATGCTTCTTTGTATGATAAGTGGTTTCCCTCGCAGTTGTTTCGCTTTAGACTTGCTGATATCGGAACTGTATTCATTTGTTAACCAATGGGGAAATATTATTTGTCTTGTGGGTTTGGGAGCTGGGGATTTTTGCGGTCTTTTCAGGGAGTCGGGAACAGGAAGCCGAAGAAGGTGGACGTGTGCTGCACCGCTTGGTCGACCAACAGGGTGGACCCTGGTGCAAGGACGTGGAGGTCGGCGGAAGGCAAAGAGGGGTCGAGTGGTTCGATGATTGAGCTCCAACGATGTGCAGTAAACTGACTGAACTTTGATAAGTTTTTGCACCTTTTATTTTATTCTATTTTCCTTCGTATACACTGTATTGTTAGTAACCTTTTAGTTGTAGTAAAATCTTTAAAGTATATTCTATAACGGTATCTGATCTGAGTTTGATATTGCGTGTGCGTCACGGCATTAACTTGTTTTCCATAGCACCTGCGAAGACGGGAGGAGTCTTCCACTAGACATATACCTGCCTGTTGAGCAGGTGTTACAAGTAGCTGAATGTATGACCGTAGATCTGATGCAGGGGCAGTGGTTCAGTATTCTGGATCATAGATTCATAGCGCCATGGAAAGGTATAGCACAGAAACAGGCCAATTGGTCCATCTATGTGCAAAATCATTTAAACTGCCCACTCCCATCATATCTCTCCATACACCTATCATTCGTACATCCATGGATCCGTAATGTGTCCAAAGTTATTTTTCATATACATTAATGATCTGGGTGATGGGGTGCTAAATGGGATTAGTTAGAGTGCAGATCATACTAAGATAGGCGGCGTTGTGGATAGTGAAATAGATTTTCAAAGGTTGCAGTGAGATTTAGGCCCGTTAGAGGAGTCGGGTGAAACATGGCAGATGGAGTTTAATGCTGATAAGTGTGAGTTGCTACATTTTGGTAGGAATAATCAAAATAGGACATACATGTTAAATGGTAGGGCATTGAAGAATGCAGTAGAACAGTGTAATCTAAGAACGATAGTGCATAGTTCCCTGAAGGTGGAATCTCATGTGGATAGGGTGGTGAGGAAATCTTGGTATGCTGGCCTTTATAAATCAGAGCATTGAGTATAGGAGTTAGGATGTAATGTTAAAATTGCACAAGGCCAAAATTTGGAGAATTGTGTACCGTTCTGGTCACGGAATTATAGGAAAGATGTCAACAAAATAGAGAGAGTACAGAGAAGATTTACTAGATTCTTACCTGGGCTTCAGCACCCAAGTTACAGGGCAAGGTTGAACAAGTTAGGTCATTATTGTTTGGAGCGTAGAAGGTTGAGGGGGAAATTGATAGAGGTATTTAAATTTATGAGCGATATAGATAGGGTTGACGTGGATAGGCTTTTTCCATTCAGAGTAGGGGAGATGCAAACAAGTTGACATGAGTTGAGAGTTAGGGGGGAAAAGATTAGAGGTAACACGAGGGGGAATTTATTTACTCAGAGTGGTAGCTGGGTAGAACGAGCTTCCAGTAGAAGTGGTGTAGGCAGCTTCAATATTGTCATCAAAAGTAAAATTGGATAGGTATATGGACAGGAAAGGAATGGAGCGTCATGAGCTGAGTGCAGGTCAGTGGGACTAGGTGAGAGTAAGCGTTCGGCACGGACTAGAATGGCTGAGTTGGCCTGTTTCCGTGCTGTTGTGTAATATGGTTAAAATCAGTGTTATCACTATGAGTGACTTCAGGATAATCTCTGTCGGCGTTGATTCGGAACGGGTTTTAATGGTGATGGTGAACTGAAGCGGTTTCTGGCTGGTGAGCGTCATCTTTGTTGAGTGAAGATCGACTGGCAGGTAACAAGTTCACTCATTTGAAATATTCAGGATGGAGTTATCTCGGTACGTCGGCCATATTTTATTTAATTCAATTATTTTTTTTAAAGGAAACGATACTACCATTTAGTTTAATTTACTGAAATACACTACACAGCCTATGAATTACTTTGCAATTTCCATCTGAATATTTGGATCGCTTAAAGACAATATCGTTATATTTCCCTCACTTTGTAAAGATAGCACAGGAAGAACAAGGGAGGTGTTTCACTTACATCAGCGAGTCGCTACGGTATTACGAGCGGAAATGTGCAGTTTAGAGACAGATCCCACGGCAGGGAGCGCACTCGCCGCTGATTGTGTCTGGTGAGCCATTTCTTTCCGTGTCACGATGATACATGGAGCAGTATCTTTACAAACTGTCCTGATGAAGTCGTTATGCGGGGTCTTGACGCAGAAAGTCGAAAACTTATCACCCTTGCTGGATGTCGCCTGACCTACTGTGTTCTATATATATATATATACGTGTGTGTGTGTGTGTGTGTGTGTGTGTGTGTGTGTGTGTGTGTGTGTGTGTGTGTGTGTGTGTGTGTGCGTGCGTGTAGCAAATGCCTCAGTCATATCCCGATGTAATATTAAACCATTAAACTGACAGGTAAAACATTTAGAATCTGAATTACGGCGAATGTTTCTTTTCATTGTCCTGCAACAGAAATGATGCGCTGCACAGCAGATGAGCATCGAGATCTAGGATGCCTGATCAGAGATAACATTACCTGGAACAACGAGTGCTGCAAGTACCAAGCTGTAAACTTTGACGGTGTTGGAAATTGCGGTATGTTCCGCTTTGTGTCTGAAGCAGCAATCAGTTCTACAAATTGTGCCAGATGCCTTCAGGAATTGATCGAGGAATTATTTTCCACCAGCCAGAAACACGACTAAATTAGTCGGTGTTGCCGTTAGTCTCTTGGACAACAATCCACTGAACAGCTATGCAGTGGGAACTGCTTCTCACTCATTGTGTCATTATCTACTATATTGAGCTCTTCAAACATAACTAGAATGACATTCATTTGATGTTACTAGGAAACGCTTTCACGGGGAGTGTCTGTGCAATTCTCTTTCGCATTTCGTGAATGGTAAAGCAAAATTTCTCTGTTTAATTCTTCTTTTCAGCAAAGGCGATCGCCTTCAGTTAACTGTCATTATAACATTGATAATAATAGGTGGACCAATAAGATGACGCGCATTGAATATCGTTAGAATGTGCCACAATCCATGCTGGGAGAAGAGTGTTTAGTCGCCGTCCTGTCTTTCCAGAGCCGTTCGTGCATCAGGCGACGGCATTCGCTCGTTAAAGTACAAAGAAATATCTCAGGATTTCAACAAATTCAAGATGACTGGGTATCTGCAGAAACAACCTTTGGTGACAATGGTGGCATAGCTTTACCACCCTCATTTTCAGGGAACCACCGCTCCCGCACGTTTAATTACACATCCTGCTCTTCTGTGCCATGAAGCCCAAATGTAGAAGGAGGAAAATGGTATCTTGCCCTCATCATAGACGCATTGGATGTGTTTGACTATTGTGTTATAGTGGTAGGAATTATTAATTAGATCACATTGTGCAGTTCTAGAGGAAACAGAACTGAATCTAGAGATGGCGGACAACAGTTTCACATGGATTATGCCTGGACTGGAGGGTTTTGGTTAGAAGGAAAGGTTGGATGTGCGGGCTCTGTTTTCCTCGGTGAAGAGAGAACGGACAGAATTTTATAAAACATGAGAGGCAAAGACTGGGTAGATAGTCAGCATCTTTTTACAAAAGTTACAAATGTCCATTACTGGATGTCACAGCTTTATAGTGAGCGAGAGGGTAAGTTTAATGACGTGTTGTGCGGGACTATTGATTTCCAATCGGACAGGTCGGTGCCTGGCACGCATAGCAATGGGGAGTGCCGAAATATTTATAATTGCGGCATTTAAGGGATTTGAGATAGGCACTTGGATATGAAAGAAACAGGGGAACGAAGATCACACAAAAGCAGAAGATATTTAGTTTTATTTGCATTGTATCTAGCGCAGGCATGGTGAGCCGAGGCTATGGCTACAGATTAGCTGTATATGTGCCATAATGTTCTGAGGTCTCTGTGAGAAGTAATGACGTTAGCAAAGGGTAAAAACTGCTTTACCTGTGATGACGAGAGGTGCTTTATAACGGTGCGTTACCTCACTAGTGCCAGTGTTAAGCATGATTCCGAGCAGACAGACGCAGGGTGAGCAGCTAGATGTTGTCGTCCTCAATGGAATAAAACTAGAGGGAGAGTCAGGGAGGAGAAGGCGTCGAGACAGCACGAGGAGGGAAGGTGAAGTCGAGAGGAGGAGTCGGGACCGGCAGGGGCAACATGCACGGGGAGGGGGATGTGGAGAGGAGTGTTGGCTGGGATGGGGACTTGGAATGGCAGCGAGAAGAAGGAGTGGAAGAGAGTGAGGGGTGGGAGTGGGAGAAAGGGAGAGAAATATTCTTTCATGTTCTTTCTTTATTTCGTAGATGTCTGGAGAAGACAAATCTGTATCTGCATTGTTGTTGTTGTTGTTGTTTGTCCTTCGGAGTCGGAGACGACCACGACTTCTGTCAGGTGGAGAGTTTGTGACTGTGGGTCCGGAGGTGACCGGTGAGACCAATCCGGGCCCTGAAAGCTCGCCCACATGTGCGACACACGAGGGTAGGTGCTGCAGTGCAAGTGGATGTAGCTCGAGCCTTGCGTTTCCTCTGAGCCTCTGCAGTGCATCTGATTTCTGCTGCATACGCTCCTTTAGTGGTCATGCTCTACCCGGTTGGCCGGTCCAGAGCAACCGATTCCGAGTAACTGGGATTGATGTTGAGGTCTTTGAGGGACACTTTGATGCAGTCTGCATACCCGTTTTGATATTAAATGAAACAATAAACCTTAGAAAATTAAAGTGAATGGCAGCTGTTGAAGTGCACCAGTGGAAAAAAAAATCAACAGGGATGCTGAATACCGGACTGAAGCTGATAATTGAATGCACAGAGTACACGGAATATTTTTGGTGACCTGAGATTATCATGCATGATGTTCTGTGCATCTTCGGGACGGTGCTGAATTGAAGATCGTAGTTTGGAGCTTATCATCCAATGGTACACATTTGTATTGACAGAAACATGGACAGGCCGATAGGTTGAGGAAGCTCTGCGGTAAAATAAATCACATCCTTCAAAATGGTGACAGAGGAGCAGAAGATATAGATACCTCACAGGTAAAGTTAAGGAGCTGCCAGGGTTAGAAAACCTTGATGGCAGTGCA
Organism: Hypanus sabinus; assembly: GCF_030144855.1. Lineage (NCBI taxonomy): Eukaryota > Metazoa > Chordata > Chondrichthyes > Myliobatiformes > Dasyatidae > Hypanus > Hypanus sabinus. The sequence goes on from NC_082736.1 coordinate 13,365,254, forward strand.
ATACAGACTTCAACCAGTGGCCTTTAAGTGAGCTACAAATTACAACCGGAGAGCGAAAAGGTATTTAAAAAGCGCATTGTTGAAATTACAATATTTATCGCCGTTAGTTTGAAAAAAAAAATCCGGCGTGTGCTGAATCCTAAGAAGGTACTCAGCAGAATGCCAACGAAATTGTTTTTCAGAGCAGCTTGTGGTTTGTCCCGCAAGGGGAAAAAGATATTCCGCAGGTATTTTGTAATGAAAGGAAACCAGGAAACCTTGGAAGGCAATAACCGTAATATGATACTCATAGGTTGCGTAAGAGAAGTAAAAATCAGTAATCTCAGGATAACACTGGTGTAAATGAAATACAAAGGCATAAGAGATGATTTCGCCAGAATTAGATGACAGGGAACACTATAAAGAATGAGGGGTCAACATCATTGTCTGGTGTTTCTGAGGCAAATTCGGAAAGTGTATAAAGGTATATTTCAAAATGTTCAGCAGTTTTCTCAAGGGAACATAATGCAACATTGGCTGACAAAGAAGGTAGAAGAGAGTGCATATAACATGGTAAAAGTTGGTTGGAAGGTAGAGAATAAGGTAAACTCAAAACCCACAAGCAGAGAAAAGATGAAATATGAAGCAAGGTTTCCCAATAACATAAACGAGGACACTAAAGAAACGAACGAGTGGATATCGGATATTGGAAAGTTAAGCTGGAGAGTTGGTACTGCGGTCAAAGAAATGGTAGAGGAATTGAATAAGGAGTTTGTGCCAGACTTCATTGCTGAAAAGATTGGTAGAATGTTACAAATGGAAAGGTGTCAGTGGGGAAGAGGTGCAAATAGTTGATATGATTGAGGGGAAGATCCTCAGGAAGCGGAAAAGCGTGTAGGTAAATAAGCCACGGCTGTTAAAGGAGGATCTCAGCAGGCCAGGTAGCGGAAATGGAGAGCCGACGTTTCGTTAGCGAATCTTCATCAGGATTAGAAAGGAAGGGGAGGAAATCAGAGGAAGGTAGTGAATACAGGGGTAGGAGTACACGCTAGAAGTTGATAGGTGAGGACAGCAAAAAGGAAAAGTCATTCCCTGCCTCAGTCACTCTGACAATAAATCCTGTCGGTGAGTCAAGACGTACAAACAAGCTGGATGAACTCAGCAGGTCGGGCAGCATCCGTTGAGATCATCCAGCTTGTTTATACGTCTTGATTTGATCACAGCATCTGCAGTGTACTTTGTGTTTACTGTTGGTGAGTGTTCTTCTCACTCTCAGACAATGAAAGCAGAATGAGACCAGAGTCTCCGCTGACGAGTGTTTGACGAAAGGAGTGGACGAATCAAAAAGGAATTCCGGAACATCGTTCACGGAGGAAGAAATATGTGCAAATTAAGTGTCGTTTTCCGTTAACCAAAAACATCAGAGTGATCCCTTGAGCTGCACTGTACCAAAATCTGATTATCAGATTGCCTTTTGGAAACCTTTTGGATTCGAGTTTTTAATGTGATTTGCATTCCAGCCTGTCTCGGTGGTTGCTTACTTAGGCTTGTGTTATCTTCCTTGGTGTATAAAACAAGATAATGATTCAGTATGTAAGTAAACCAAATGGCCCAGATGGTTTGAAGCCTAGCCGTCAGAAGTGGCGGATAGAGATCGTGGAGGTATTAGTAAGGATCTTTCAAGGGTCCCTACATTTTGAATGGTTCTGGGGCAGTTCAAATTGTAAATGTCACTCCACTGTTCACGAAGGGGGAGAGGCAGAAGTAAGGAAACCACAGGCCAGTTATTCTGACGTCAGTGGTTGCGAAGATACGGAGCCTATTATTAAGGATGAGGCCTCGGGGAATTTGGAGACCAGAGTTGCTGGTAACTAGAATTATTCCTAGGAATAGAACCGCTTTTTTGCATGATATGCTAATGAATTGGGTGAGGAAATTGCTGGATTTGCTGCAAAGTTGGCAGACGGCATGACGATATATGGGGTCGCGGAATTCTCATGACGTAGGGAGGCTGCAGAAGGACTTAGGCAGATATACAGAATGGGCAGTGAAAAGGCAGATGGAATACTGTGTAGGAAAATTTATGATCATCCACTTTCATTTGAAGAAATGAAAGGATGACTGTTTTTTAAATACAGACAAAATACAAAAAAGTGAAAGAAACAGAGGCGCAATGGCACTTTGGAGTCCTTGAACAGGTCAATTTGCAGAGTGAGTCTTTAATGAGACTTTAATGCTAGCAATAATTTCAAAATGATTCCAATGTAAAAGAATAATGTTTTTTTTTAATGAACTGATGAAGCCTCACCTGAAGTCTTGTGAGCCTTCTGGGGTTCCTTATCTCAGCAAGAGTTCGAAGGAAGTTCATGAAAATATCTTATCAAGAAAACATGATGGTTCTGGAGCAATATTTCTTGGAATTCAGAAGAATGAGGGGTGACCTCATTGAAACTTTGGAATGATGACAGGCCATGATAGACTGGAGGTGGAGAGGATACGAGCAGAAGACACAACATCAAAATGGAGGTGTGTCATTTTAGAAAGGATTTAAGGAGAAATATGTTCAGACAGAAGGAGGTGAATATGTGGAATTTTTGCCACATGTAATATTGGAGATCCACTTTCTGCACATCTAAGGCAGAAGCTGACAATTTCTCGGTTGATCTGGCCATGAATGATACGCTGAGATGGCAGGAGTTTGGCGCTGAGAGGAGAATTGTATCAGACAAGATAGAGTGACGGAGCAGACTCGATCGGTAAAATGGTTTAATTCTGCTCCTGCCTCTTACAGTCTTATGGTCCTATGGAGTTCGCTACTTCACTGTTCCCAACCATTTCGACACGGAGATATTTCGGTGAGGGTAGTGCAGCCAGAACATTCTAAAATTATTCTATTGAAGTTAACGTCCGATGCTGATATACATAGATAATAAAAGGAAACAACGATGCCATGAAAACTGAGGGAAATGATAATTTCAGTATCAGGCAAATATTTATTTTTATATATTATGTATGTTTTAAGAAATGCGGAGATTTTGTCAACACGGTGATTACTGCAGGATTCAGATTAATTCTTGGTCAAATGCTTAAATGCAATCAGCCACAGTGGACGGAAATCTAATGATATCCTCTTCAATAATCTTTCCATGATGATAATAATGATTAAACCCTGTTGCTTATTCACCGTGAATCGATTGTAAGTGAGATCCCGAAATAGCGGACCTTGTTGATCAAATCGAATAGACTTCCAAATACTTGTTCTGATGTTGCAAGAAACAATAACCGGGCTTGCATTTTATTTGAAAATTTCTCCCGTTGCTACTAACAGAGTCTTCACTCCATCCTTCAGTTCCTCCCTGAATTTTCTCTGTGTCAGTCCATAGATACACGTGTTGGTGCAGGTGCTGAGAAAGGACAACATAAACCCAGATACCTGCAGGATATAGGCTGGTGTACTGAAATATCTGTCTGTATATAAATAGTTTTCTACTTGCCAGTTCATAGAAAATACGACGTAGGGCACCCAGAATAATATAAAATTGGCTGAAAGAGCGAACAACGGAACCATTGATTATCTCCGGTTTGCCACCTCCGGATCATTACGATGTTCGGTGCTCTTCCGAAGTACCTGGCGAACTCTGTTTGTTGCTATAATGTGTTTGATGGTTGAAGCATCAAAGATCAGTATTAAACAGATTGGTAGCAATGCTGTTGTGATGCTGTCAAATACCTGGTAGGCTTTCCACAGTGTTGACGTGCTGTATTCAGCTATGGCGATACAAAGCCACCGATCCACTGCAAAGTCAAACGGAATGGCCTGGGCACAACACGCTGCACTCACTGTTGCCACCACCACAGTCGTTGTTCTCTCGGTACAATATCAGTTCCGCAGCTTCTGACAGTAGATGGCGAAGCAGCGATCGAAACTGAAAGCAACCATGAACCAAACGGAACAGTCCCAGGTTGCGAGACTCAGGACAAATAACAGAGAACACGGCGGAGTTACGAGTAGGAAATTAGCAAACAAGTAGGAATAATTTATCCTCTCTAATATAATGACAACGATGACCATCATCAGATCGGCTACTGCCATGGCCACCAGGTAGACTGTAATGCATTTGGACAGACCGCATTTCCTGCGGTACAGGATCACATTCGCCGTTAAATTAACTGTAATAAGTTATAGAAGTTCAATTATTATCAATTACTGCAGAATGATTAGTGTGAATTTTTAGCGTAGTGACTCAGTTCATCAGGCCATTGTGCAAAGTCTTTCCAGGGCAGCATTCCACCTGCGCCGACCAAGATGGGATGGGAATGGCCCAATAAAACTGGGATTGGGTGATAATGCACAACTTCAGTCTCGCCAGTTTCATGTTAAACCCAGCAGTAGGAATAAGGGAGGCTGACAGGAGTGGGCCCTCAGGCACCTCCGTTAATTAGTTAAGAAAGGGCCGATACCAAACCCGGCAGGAAAGGTTGACAAGAGCTGTCCCGAACAGGCGGCGCGTTATAGAAAACAGCACAGATAGTGGAAATATTACTTTTATGTTGAGGTTAAGTGACGTTATTATACTTCTTTATAAGCGTTCATTTAATAACATCCTTTTAAAATTAATTATATTGCAAACGATATCGATAAACGGACATGAATGATTTTATTGGAAGCAGGGAGATATTTAGAGACGGAGTGGGAAACATTCTGACCTCGCAAGATGTGAAAGGACACTCAAGGAGACCTGGTCACAGAGAGACAGATCAATAAACTTAAAACCAGTCCTCGCACTCAGCATGCCAGACCAGAGATACCAGAGTGGCGTCCTTAATGTGATGCACAACACGTAAAGAGAAACGTTAAAATTGTGAAGGAGTACCGCATGCTAACTGAAGAGTAATAACAGCCGCGTCAGGCGCAGTCAGTGAAACATACATGGATAGTCAATATGCTAAGAGAAAAATCAATATGAACTTGTAAACAAAGTCCGGACGTTATTTCCGTACATTCCTCAAATACCTGGTCGGGCAGTTATATTGAAACTGAAAGTTGAAACAGCTAACGGCAGAAGAGCAGGGTTCGGCCGGTTATTCCATTGAGTCGTCCCGCTATTTCATTATAATGAAATAGTTTTCCCTCTTAGTCCCAAACTCTCGCATGCGTTTGATGCCTTTACCAATAAAGAATGTTCACCTTTGCCTTAAATATACATTAAGACCTGTCCTCCACAACAGCCTGTGGCACCTATTTCCACAGATACAGTACTCTCTGGCTCAGGGCGTTCCTCCACAACACTGCGCTGAAAGGAAACCCGTATGTTCTGAGGCTGTGTCATCGTGTCTTAGGTTATACCACCATCGAACACATCCTCTTCGCAACCAATCGATTGCAATCACCATTCCATAGGTTTTAACTCCGTTAACTTTCATCCTTCTGAAATCCAGTGAATGCACCAGAAAAATCTACCGCTCTTCATATGGCAAGTTGTTCAATCCTGGAATCATTTTCCTGAAGTTCGTTTGAAGTTTCCCCGGTTCCAGTATATTCTTTTTAAGCTAAGAGACCACCCATTGCGCACATCACTCCACGTGAATCGTCAAGGTTACATCCTTGTTTTTATATTCAAGTTCTCTTGAAATAATAGCTAACATCACATTTTATTCCCTCACCAACGTGCAAATAATCACACAATGAATCCTGCACAGGGACTCTCAATTTCATTTGTCCATCATATTTTGTATTTACTTTGCCTATTCTATTCATTCAGCTAAGAATTCTGTGTCCCCTCCATTCCCACAAAACTACCTGCTGCTCAAACTATCTTCTTATCTTCAGCAACCTTTGCAACAAAGCCGTTGTTTCCATAAACCAATTAACTGACATATATTGTGACCTCAAGCGCTGGCAACACAGAACCTTGTGAAACACTTCGAGTAGGCGGAAAACCAGAAAATGCTCCCTTTGCTATCACTCATTGCCTCTTGCCAAACCACCGCTGCTTTCTTCATGCTACCGCGTTCCACTAATACAATGGGCTCATAGCTGGTTAAAATGGCTCATTTGTGGCATAATTTCATCGGCCTTCAGAAAATCCATATATGGAACATCAACTAATTCTCCTTTGACTATCCTGCTTATTAATGTTTCAAAACATTCCAAATGATTTGTTAGGCAACTGCCTGCCTTGAAGAAACAACGCTAACTACGTCCGATTTTTGCAGATTCTTCCAAGTGCCCTGGAAGCACATCCTTATCAAATACTTGCAACGTTTTTCCAACTAGAGAGGTCAGAATGAATGGCTGAAAAAATGCTTTCTTTGTCACTCTCCCTTCATGAAGAGTGATATGTTCAATGCTCCAATCTTCTGTTGCCATTGCAGAATTTAGACATTTTTGAAATATTATTAATAATAATACCAGATGCTTTTCATGTGTTTTAAATGCACTGCAATGTAGACCGTCGGGAGCAGGTGACTTATCTACCTTCAGGTATTTCTTTTTCCCAAGAACCTTCTCCCTATTAATTGAAACTTCACAAACGTCATGATCCCTGACACTGAGGCACTTACAGCTTACAGTGAAGACTGCTGTAATTTTTTTTCCATTTCATCCACCACAAGCTTGCACCGTTTTCCAGCATGCATTATACTCTCTCGTCTCTCTTTTAAACTTTACGTATTTGAAGAAACGATAATATTAATATTATGGACTCGCTCTTAAATTTTGTTCGCAATCTTACGTTCGAATTCCATGTTTAGCTTGTTAAGGAGTTTTGGAGAGTTCTTCCTTTGTTTCTTAAACGCTTCACAATCCCCGAACTCCACACAATTTTTTCTCTATTATATGTTATAAATATGGAAGTGTAGACAGCCTACAGCACAATACAGGCGCTTCGGCCCACAATGCTGCCCAAACTTGTATTACTTTAGAATTTACCTACGGTTACCCATAGCCATCTATTTTTCTCAGCCCCATGTGTCTTTCAGTGCATCGCTTAAACGACCCTATCGTATCGGCCTCCACCACCGTCACCAACAGTCCATTCCTAGCACTCACAATTCTCTGCATTAAAAAAAAATGCTTACGCCTGACATCTCCTCTGTACCTACCTCCAAGTATTTTATAAATGTGCCTCTGATGTTAGTCATTTCAGCCCTGGGGGGGGGGGGGAAGCTTCTGGCTATCCAAATGATCGATTCCTCTCATCATCTTATACACCTCTATCAGGTCACATCTCATGCTCCGCCGCTCCAAGGAGAAAAGATCAGTTCACTCAAAACTGTCCTCATAGGGCATGCTTCCCAATCTAGGCAACAACTATATAAATCTCTGCACCCTTTCTATAGGTTTCACTTTCTTCCTGTTTAGAGGTGACAAAAACTGAGCACAGTTCTCCAAGAGGGGTCTGACCTGGGTCCGAAATAACTGTAACATTCCCACTCGGCTCTAAACCTCAACCTCACGGCTGATGAAGGTCAATGCACCGTATGTCTTCTTAGCCATAGAGTTAACCTGCGTAAGATCCCTCCGAACTTCCACAGTGCCAAGAGTCTTACCATTAGTACTATAATATTCAGCATCATATTTAACCTCCGAAAATGAACCACTTTACACTTATATGGGTTCAACTCCATCTGCCGCTCCTCAGCCCAGTTTTGCATCCTTTTAAATTCCCGCAGTAGATTCTGACAGACCACAATATTATTCACAGCACATCCAACGTTAGCATATTTAACAACCCATCACTCCAGTTCCTCATCCAGATCATTTATAAAAATCACGAAAAGATGGGGTCCCTGAGGCACACCACTGGCCATCAACCTCCATGCAGAATATGACTCGTCTACAACCACTCCTTGCCTTCAGCTGCCAAGCCAATTCTGGAGTCACAAGGCAAGATCCCGTTGGACCCCATGCCTCGTTACTTTCTCAGTAAGCCTTGCATGGGTTATCTTATAAAATGGCTTGCTGAAATCCATATACACTATATCTACAGCTCTAGCTTCATCACCACATGCTCAAAAAATTTCAATCAAGGCTCGTAAGGGACGACCTGTATTTGATAATGCATTGCTGTCTCTTCCTGGCAGAATATGCTTTTCCAAATATTCATAAATCGTGCCTCTCAGGATCATTTCCATCAACTTACAAACTTTCTAGCCACAGAAGTAAGACTCACAGGTAATCAATTTCGTTGGCTTCTCATTTTCTTGAATAAGGGAACAACATCTCCAAACCTCAAATTTTCTGGAACCTCCTGCCCCCATTCATGATGGAAAGATAATTGTCAGGTATTCAGCAATTTCCTCCCTCGCTTCACACAATAGCCGGGGGTACATCTCGTTCTGTCCCGGAGACGTATCCAACTTTATCCTTTCCAAAAGATTCATCATATCCTTTGTCTGAATGTCCATATGTTCAAGGTTTTTAATCAGCTGCAAGTCATCCCTATAATCGGCAAGATCCTTCTTGTGTTGTGGAAACTGAAGAAAGGTATTAATCAAATACCTCTTCTATCTCCTCCGGTTCCATACACACTTTTCCACTCTCACACTTTATTGGTTCTATTCTCTTACGTCTTATCCACTTGCTCGTCACATTCTTGTAGAATGCCTTGCTGTTTTCCTTAATCCTGCTCGCCAATGCCTTTTCATGGCCCTTCTGGATCTCTTAATTTCATTCGTAAACTCCTTCATCTTAAACATATAACTTCTCATTGCCTATTTGTATTAACCTTTCACAAGTTTTTATTTTCTTCTTGACTAATTTTTTTAACAATCTTTTTACACCACGGTATCTGTACCCTACCATCTTTTTTCCTGTCGCGTTGGAACGTACATATGCAGAAAGCTACGCAAATATTCCCTGAATAATTCTGCCGTATACTTCCTTTAGAAAATCAGTTCCCAATTTATGCGTCCAAGTTCCTACCTGATAACTTGATAATTCCCCTTACTCCAGTTAAACGCTTTTCTAACTTGCCTGTTCCTGTCCCCCTCCAATATTATTGCAAAGGAGATATAATTATGATCACTATCTCCAAAATGCCCTCCCACTGAGAGGCCTGACACCTGACCAGGTTGATTTCTCAATATCAGATTAAGTACAGCTTCTCTTCTTGTAGTCTGATCTTCATATTGTTTCAGAAAACCTTCCTGAACACACGTAGCACATTTCACCCCATCTAATCCCCTTGCCATAGGGAGATACCATAGGATCTTAATCGACCTTATACTCGCCCTGACCTTCTGCATATCCTTTCGAGACAATGGTAATCTTTGGATATTAAGCGCCCAGCTGTTCTCTTTAGGAACCATGATTCCGTGAAGACTGGAACATCATACATGCCAATCTGTAACTGTGCTACAAGTTCACCTACCTTATTCCGTATACTGCACGCTTTCAAGTATAACACCTACAGTCCTGCCTGCGCCCTCTTTGACATTGACTGCCCTTTAAGTTGGACCTGTTGTTGTTTGCTGATGTTTTGTTCTAATTTCAGCCTCTCCTTGCAAGCAGTCTCTCTAAAGATCGCCTCTGTTTGTAAGTCATCTAATTCAATTTCAGGTTCCCATCGCCCTGCCATGCAGATTATACCTGCCCGAACAACTCTGGCCAAATCGCTCGCAAGGGTATTGGATCAATTCGGTTTCAAGTGTAACCAGTCCCACAGCCCCTCTTTCCCATCCAGAGACACCAGCCAAATCATCCTGTTCTTTGCCTCACCGGAACGTGGCACAGGCAACAATTGAGTTGCTCCTCACGTGGTTTATCTCCGTCATTGGAGCCAATAAGTACCAAGAATTCTGTCCTCTTATCCTTGCTCTTGGGGATGCCATGGGATATTTCCAAGATATCCCTGATCCTGGCAGTAGGGATACAACATATCATCAGAGTGCATCTATCGTGCCAACAGAACTTCACCTTTGTTCCTCTGACTAAGGAAACTCCTATCAGTACTGAAGTCCTGTTGAACGCTCTGCCTTTTTGGGTCAGAGCACCAGGCGCAGTGCCATAGATCCTGTAACACTAGCTAAAGATGCAAATATAGTCTTGAGGGCAACATCCACAAGTGTACTCTGTACTGGTGCTGTATTTCTCATCTTTCTTCTGATATTATCCCAATTACCTGTCTCCTGCAATCTAGGGGTGAGAACCTCGCAGTTGTTCCTGTCTATCACCTCCTCATTTTCCCGTATGAGTCGAAGGACCTCGTGAAGTATATGACACACATCATATTTTTCCCTTCTGCCAACGGTCGCGCTGGAAGGAACAAGGTAATGGTGGAATATCCACGACACTGTTTTGAGCACAAATCTACTTTTGTATGGAGAAACATAGTTGAGTAATGGACAGACAGTCTACTCTTAAAACTGAGATTTCCTTTGCATAACGATTACTTCCCGATCGGGGAGTATCCATGATAAATAATCACGTGTTTTGATTCAACATCAAATTTCAGATGTCAAGACGAATCAACAGAAGTATTCACTTACAAGGTACCTCTGATGGTTGGCCGCATTTTTATGTCATTTAATTACAACTATAAAACCGCTTGAAGCGATGTATTTATTTATTTCACGGAATAAGACTGCACTGAACCACATTGCTCCTTGAATCTAAACCACAAGGATCACATCGAGATGCTATTTTTTTTAATTCTCTCAGTCAGTGATGAAAACATAGGAAGATAAATTGGGATTTAACCAATACCCCCGAGGTAACGAACACTAACCGAGTCTCCTATTCTCAACAGTAAAATTCTACGGTATTCTAAGCGGAATTTAACCGGAACTACCCTAGTTTAGAGGGAGATAACATGTCACAGAGCGGACTCAGCGGCTACCGGCCTGGTGAGTCATTGCGTCACTGTCAGGACGGTCCGTGAATTGTTCCTGAAGTTCCGGTGAATACTTAAAATGCGAATTGTCGGATGTTTCTTTCTCTGCATGGATTTTGCCTGACCTACTGTGTTGAACCAGAATTTCAGTATGTGGTATTTTCCTGTCTGCGTGATCTGTAACATTTTGTAACATATTTGTAACATATTTAAACATTTCTGGAATACAGCTGTGTTAATAGTAGTCATTACTTCACTGTCAGGACGTTTTCCCTTGATTGTCCAAAATAGAAAATCTGCATTGCAGCGTAATACAAAGTTATAACATTACCTGGAACGCCGAGTGCTACAAATCCTGACGATGCTGAAATTGCGGAAAATCTCATTTTCTACTTGAAGTTGCGAACATTTGCTCAAATTCTGAAAACTGCCTGCATGCACTGATTCAAGGGTTTCTTATACCACAGTCCGAAACACATTTGCATCATTTTGTGCTCCCTTTGTTCATATTAGACACAATCCACTGAACAAACACGTAGTATCAATTATTTTTACTCATTGTGTCATTGTCGATGTTATTTGGCTATCAGATGTTAAAGAGAAATTTGATTGCCTTTATAAATACCTCGTTATCTTAACATCCAAAAAATCTGATCACCTGCAGAAACGCAAATACCACATATTCCCCACCCGCAAGCACAAGAAATTCGCGCTGATCTTTGTTCAGAAGCAACGACCCTCCGTTCTGTGCCACGTTGAACAGAATTTGAAGCAGGTGCGAGATATGTTTGCTTTCATCATAGAGGCTTTTGGAGGAGTAGGGTTATATTGTACACGCTGGAATTGAGATGATTGAGAGGGGATCTGATTGAAAAGTTTAAGATAATTAAAGGATTTGATAGGATTGAGGCAGGAAATATGTTCCAGATGTTGGGAGAGTCCAGTACCAGAGGACATGGATTGAGAATAAGAGCTCAGTTATTTAAAACAGAGTTGAGGGAAAACTTCTTCTCCCAGAGAGTTGTGGAGGTGTGGAATGCACTGCCTCGGAAGATGGTGGTGGCCAATTCTCTGGAATCTTTCAAGAAGGAGCTAGATAGATATCTGATGGCTAGGGGAATCAAGGGATATGGGGACAAGGCAGGGACTGGGTATTGATAGTGAATGATCAGCCATGATCTCAGAATGGCGGTGCAGAATCGAGGGGCCGAATGGTCTACTTCTGCACCTATTGTCTATTGTTATAGTTGTGCAAATGAGTAATTGGGTTGCCCTCATATCACTGTGTGCAGTTGTGGTCACCGTCACAAGCGAAAGATGTAATTAAACTGGAGATTGTGTGCTACAGTTTCACGTGTATTTTGCCTGGACTGGAAAGCTTGAGTTGCAAGGGGAAACTGGATGGGTGGGGACTGTTTTCTTCAGTGGTTAACGTGCTGAGATTTCAGACAGATGAATATGTAGGAAATGGAAAGATAGTAATTACATTCATACAAATACAGAAGAGATTTAGTTTTATTTGACATTGTGTTCAGTATAGACATGGTGAGCTGTGGGACTATTCACGTGTGATAATGCTCTGTTTTCTCACTGAGCTGTAATGATGTTAGCCAAAGTCACAGATAGCTTTATCTACGAATGGCTACGAATAAGGCTCCAGATAGTGCGTTTCCTTGCTGATGCTAGCGTTAACCATCATTTAAGTAGAATAGAGTGGATTTGCAACACAAACTATTTGCAGTGCAGATGAGACATTGACTGCTTACTTTACACTATGAACTCTGAGGTCAATAACTACCACTCTCATCCTAGTGAGGACAAGGAGCTCTACGCTACCAGTCTCAACAAGATGAGGACACATATCAGCACATTCATGTCCTCCTGTGTGGCACTAGAAAGAGGAGAACTGGAATATGGAACGTATCACACGCAATATGCTGGATGTATTCCGCATTGTCAGGCAGTATCTTAAATAGTCGATGTTTCGGCTGAAACCCGCACGAGGATTACCCAGCCCTGGTGCAGCTTCATAGCATTAAATCACTTGAGTTTAGGAAACGGGATGGTGTAATGTCTGTGATTCTTGGAGGCTTTCGTGCTTCAACGGCTCGGACGCGTGCTGTTACTATTGGTATAGACACACCTGCCAAGCATTTCAAACGGTAGAGGCCACATTGAGAGTCGTCCAAGGTTGGACCAGGTCAGGTGGGTCCAGCTCAGGTCTAACAACCATGGCTGATGAACAAAAACAACAACTATAGAACCTCTGATGAAGAATCCTTCGATATCTGTGTGCGACCAAGGACAGACAAAGACGGAGGAACTCCATTGCTGCTTTCAACGCTCGAAGTGTGTTGGGGCAGCTCTGCAGGGCTCCTAAATACTAAGGAAAGGAAGTGGATTAAGCATGTTAATACAGTGAAGTCTTTCGTTTCCCCTGGGACCGCATTGGAGCCCCACAGTTGTCCTTACTCCTCTGACCATAAGCACATATCATCTTAACTATATCTTTCAGTCCCTGGAGAATGACATTTGTTCCCCATCCTATTTTTCGAATGTCATGGTCGTATAAACTGGTATCAGGTACCTTTTCCAGCCGCCCCTGCTCCGGAGAAATCAAATCAAGCTTGTTCAATGTACATCAGTACAAGTATCGATTGTAAACGATTTAAAATGTGCACACGCCCTCTCATCACACCATCTCGGGAAAAGAGACATTGCATCCTCTCCAAATGCCTCCACACGAGTGCTGCATTCGGACGACCAGACACGATTGGTGTGTTTAGGATGCAACCTAATCAAAGATTTACTAAGCTTTAGCATGAATTTCTGATTGCTCAGCTCAGTGTTTTGACGAATAAAGCACGTGATGGCATATGCTCTCGTTACCGCCCCATCAACCTGAGCAGAAAATTTCGAAAGTTACACACCTGGACTACCAGATTTCTTAGTGCATTAATCTGTGTCATTAGCAGTGTAATGTCCCTTATCATTTCTTCCACAAAGATGCGATAACACACACTTGTCCAGATTAAACACCATCTGTTGATCTCTGCCCACATCTCCCAAAGCAATATATCCTGCTGTTTACTTTCTAAACTATTCACAATGACACCAATGTTTGTAACATTACAAACCAAGAATTACACCCACAAACACGCTGCGAGAAAATCTGCAAATTCTGCCAATCCAAAGCAACACATACATAAAACGGGAGGAACTAAGCAGGCAGGAAGCATCTGTGGAATGGAAAAAAAAAACAGTTTCCGGGACGGGGCCCTTCGTTAGATCCGAATTAAACACATCCATGTCTTCATGCAAGTCACAAATCTCCAGGGAAAATGCGTCCAAACGCAGAATATTCTCGGTATTCAATGGAAAAGTCATTTGTGAAACTGAGAATCGAACTGTGTGCCCCTGTCCTCATGATTCCTGTATCTTTCCGAATTCACTCCTTTTTTTTCATGAGCGCTAGAGCTGCGGCAGTCCGGTCGCAACTGAGTCTATTCTGCCGCCATCTGTAAATTGTGACAACACTTCAGCAGCCAACCAATCCTCTGGCAGCACAACTATAGCAGGTAGGATGGGATTCTAATCCGCAGACGCTATTCCAACTTTCCGTTTTTCTGAACAAGCTCAGGTTTATTTTTGAAAAGTTGGTTTCATTTTTAGCACCACTTTCCTGCTCTGATCTCAGATAAATAAACGCCAATAATATCCGATGTTACCAGATAATTTTTTCTCAGCCTTGATTATATTCAGCCACTGTCCCTCAACAATATTCACTAAAAACACCAAAGAACATCAAGATTAACATATTCTGATTAACTATCACACAGGCTCATTCTTATCTCGCTCCTAATTTCGCAACGCTCATCTAGACTGTGATTCTTGGTGACAGAATCCACAAATGTGGAGAAGCATCCAGCATTCAGCTACTTTGTCAACAACTTTTCCAATTCTGAATGTCTTCATCAGAGCTTAGCTGACTGCTCTGGCGTTTGTCCCTCCTACTGCCAACCTGCCATACCTGCATTATAACCAAACCAGCCAGTGTGCGGAACTCACACTGGTGGAGATACAGCCTTCTATTGGTAGCCAGACCATAGCTGTACACAATCGTCATTGCGCGGTTTCATCAGTTTCCAATATAATCCCATCGAGACACTTCTGCCCCTCACCCCGTCCCCCAACTCCGCGTTTTCGACCCATCCTGTACAACAGAACAAAATAGTGCCTGTGCATCTCATTGCTTACTCTTTCTACTAATTAATTCACAGTGATTTCTTTACAATGACACCGAGGCCCTCTGAACATTTCAGTTTGACCTCAATTAAAATATGATCTTCTTTTCTACTTTCCTTATTGGAACGGACGATATCACATTCACACACGTTCTTGACCATCTGTCAGCTCCTTACCAATTCAATTACACTATCAACATCCACAGAATTCTCTCTGCAACCTTCCCACCGCTGACAGGGTCAGCCAGCTTTGTAATACCGGCAGGTCGTTTTTCACAGAGAAACGCAGCATGAAATCAGACACTGATTATCTAGAAGCCCAGTTGATCTTTCATTTCATTTGTCTGCCTCTTGAGCTATCATGCTCAACACTTTCTCTCCAGGTAATCGTCCAAATGTATTTTAAATTACGCAACTACGCGTGCCAGTACCAATTCCTCAGATAAAAACGCAGAAAATTCTGTATGAAACTCCAACCTCTTACATTTCATTTGAATATTTACCCTCACGCTAAAAGCTCTCGTTTTGGATTAACTATTCCGGAAAAGAATAGTATTTCAAACGCAGTCTATACCAGTCATGAATTTATAAACCTCCTTAAGGTGACTTGCATTTCAGAAAATAAAATTGTTAGCCCTTTCAGAGTCTCTTTATCACCCAGGCTCGCTAGTCCTGGTTAACCTGAAATCTCCTCTGCCTCCCTCCAAATAAACACCTTCCTTCTGATAGACAGGGCAGTCCAATCCGTGTGTAGCACTTCCGATTGAAGCATGGTAAACGTCATGAATTCCGCATGGTTTCCATAAGAGGAAATCTCGCCTGACAAACCCGTTGGAATCTGTGAGTAGATAACAGAGAGGATGGACGAACAAGAGTCAGTGGGTGTTTTTCACTTTGCTTACTTGGAATTTGAGAAAGCCTTTAACAAGCTGTCGTTTTTTGCCGGCGTCTGCTGGTGTTCTATAGGATTAATTAAAACTCGCGATATATTTTACGTTATTCGGAAACAATCCAGATGACGAAATTAACGTCTGTGAACCAAGCATTTGCGAACGAAGGAAAGGTATGTGCCGGGCTAGTGAAACTGAGGAAGTACGCAGTGTCCAGAGGTACTTGGGCTGACTCCGAGAACAGGCAAATATGTTGCATAGAATATGTTGTAGGGCTTTCAAGTTCAATAAATTTAATAAAATAATAAAAGCGTAGAATATATTGTACTTGGAGAAAATTCAAAAATCGGAGATGTAAAGGGTCGTGGAAATCCAAGAGTGAGATAACTATGGGCTGCGTTTCATGTTGAATCGGCAGTAAGGAGGGAAATTCAATGTCACCATTTAATTCGAGGGGAATCGGGAATAAAGAAACGCTCAGATTTTAAAACGTTATTGTTCCGACCAGACGTAGAGAAGTCGTTTTGGTCCATAACGAAGAATATTGAGAGAACATGAAACAGCACATCACAGTGAAGGGAATGTTCTCCATGATGTTGCGGTGACTCTTTACATTTACAAGTATAAGCTTCCTGATCGAACACATGCTCGTCTGAGAGGCATAGCAATGTATACATAATTCCACCTCGTGGTTTGTAATTCAAGAACCTGATGGTTAAAATACAATTAGATCTTCATAAGCTTTACCTTGCACAGAGAGTGGGTGATATCAGGAACGTGATTCTGTGCAGGAGTCTCAACCTGATACCACAGATTCTGCAGCAGGATATTGAACTACTTTTATCTTGTGAACTTTTTTTCGGCCAATCGGGGAACTGATAGGGAGTTTAAGTTCTAAGAGACAGAAATGTTTCGGGAAAATTGTGATAGTCCAGGTAGGGTATGTGTGTGTTGGGGGGGGGGGGTTGGGTGGGATGTTGGGGTTTTAATGGGTTTAACGTGTTCGTAAGGGTAAATCCCAATCCCAATCCCAATCCCAATGTCTCAATCAGCCTAGGACCACCAAGTTCGTCTTCTGGACACATGAGGCTTATTTACTAACGACAGAAGACAAAGGGAAAAAGCGGGTTACTGACGCCTTAACAGTAGTCTCTTCGGACAGATGGTTCGTCATCCGTGGTTGGTAGCTTACCTCGGATAAAGACAGCTCTGATCTCAAACCTATTCTGCTTTGCGGCGATACCCTCTCATGTGGTTGGCTATGGGAGTAACCACCCCCCTTCGGGGTGCCTGGATCTGGAGACATTACGACAGTCTTGCGTTGAGATGAAATCTAACTGGCAGCAAATGCGACGTCTCGTATTGGTCTTTGCTGTCCCTTTATATTTACAAGCTGTGTGGATGCGGTGAGGGGTGGGGGTGTTGATCCATGTGTAACAGCTTAGTATGCGTATCGTACTTCACTTGTTTGCGTACTGGTTTGCACATGACGCAGGCAGCTGGAATGCAAAGCCATGGTCAACGTTGACCAACGAAGAGTTTCTGAAATCATCCCATACTTTTCTTCCATCGCCTGTAGTAAAATAGTAAGATACCGACTTTGAGTTTGACTGCCAGTCCTTTATGAGATTTTAAATCTCCGCCTTATTAAAGACTACAATTTCCAGAGTCTTTAAATTCCGTCATCAGTTGTCATACTGAATCCAGACTGGCCCTTTGCCCCGTCGAGGTGTTGCACCGGAGAGTACAAGAACTCGTATGAAAGTCTCAACATGCGAGCAGTGTAATGCAGGTTTGCAGCTGCTTAACCATACTGTTCAGTACGAAGTGTGATGGAAAGTGCCCGCGGATAGTTGGGTATTTCAAATTCATCGTGCATTTATTATCAAATAAATCATGCAAAGTTGCAATATGTTCCTTTACTGCTGGGGTTGTTGTGATGTCTATTTTGCCCAGCTCTAGGTCAAAAGTATTAATTGTTGATATATCTCTGTCGTTATATTAGAGTCGAGTACTGCTCTGTGCTCTCACTGGCCAGTGTTGTGCTCTGGCAGCTCAGTGTGCTTGAAATAAAGTGGCTGTGCTTTTACAGAAGTGCGTCAATATTACAGAAAAAAGTACCTTGATCACCCAGGTAAATTACATGTTACCTGGAAACCAGACAAAGCGTTTCAGATCATTAGTGATCCCAGGATCACAGTGGAATGGATTAAAACATTCAGTCCATCAAGTCTATACTGTGAAGCATCAAGTTTAGAGCACAACATTCCCACTGTCCCATTCCCAATTCTTCCCACAACTCAGCGGGTTATTTACCCACCTTAATACACTTCGAGAGACTTTCTCTCTCACCCCTTCCCTTCTCTCTCGCTCTCTTTCTTTCGATAGCCTTTTTTCTATCTCACTAATTCTCTCACTCTCGGTAACTTTCTCTCGCGCTAGATCTCTCTAGATCTCTGTCGCCCTCTCTCGCTTGGTTTCTTTTTCTCTCTCCCAAGGTCTCTCTCGCTCTCTCGCTCGCGAGCTCTCTCTCACATATCTAACGTTTCATCTCACGCTGGTCGTTTCTCGTTCACTTTTAATCATCCTGAATCTAATATTCTCCCAATTCCGATTACTAATGTTAATTTTTTAACTGTCTTCTCATTCTAATGCAAGATGACACATTTCTTCTCAATTATCTTTTGACCTTAGTCAAATTTAAAATGTCCATAAAAGACTGTTGCATCAGACACACAAAACACAAAATGCTGGAGAAACTCAGCAGAATTCTTGTGTGTTCGCTTGGATTTCCAGCTTCTGCAGATTTTCTCGTGTTACTACATCAACAACGTGGTCAATTGACCATTGTCATGCCGCCCTTTTCTCTCTCTATTGTATCTCGATTGACCATGAAGAAGCTGAGGGACGGAAGGACAGATTAAAATGGGAAAATGGAGACAGAAGGGAGGGTTCGGACAGTGTCGCTGATCTTCCTTGAATAACGAATAATTACCCAACAAAAATAAAATCTGTAACCATAGCTGCTCCGTGAGAAGATTTAGCCTTTGTAATTAAAGCTACCGGCCTTATTTCCACCAGAGACGCTGCTGAGGTAATGCCAAAGAATTTTGATGCATAAAGACAATGGTGTTGAATCAAATTGTTTGTTCAAGTAACTTTAAATGAGGAAGTCAGTGAGGTGTATAACCGTTTCTCTGGAGACTGAGCCTCTAAAAATGAGAGTTGATGTGAAGCATCGGCTCAATGTTTACCGGAGCTGTGAATAGAGGAGCAACAGAAATCACAGACTCTCACTGAAATGGTGTATCCGGTCATCTGGCGGATATGAGAAGTTTACTATCCTTTTATTACAGCCTTTGGAATTCGCGGTAAGCCGCAGTGTCAGCTGCCGTTGGTGGGGAACGATGTTTAATTCCAATATTGTGATTGCTCCTGTTTCTGCCGTATTCCAGTCCCAGTATTCTGCTTTTCAGGATTGGAAACACCGGGACTATGGATTCTGGGATCCGGATCAAAAATAAACGGCTGCGGGAAAGCAGGGAATCAGCAATCATCTGTGGAACTGAATGGGTCGGACAGCATTCTCCCAGAGTTTTTTGATGGATAATGGGACGTTCATTTCTCTGTGTTTTTGGTCTTGTAGCAGCTGCACTGCATTGTCAAATATTGTGTTTATACGGGAGATTATACTAATTGATTGTCTGTATTTGTATCTTGAGCGAACGTCTGAGTGTGGTTCAGTAGTCAAACCATAGACTGGCAGTAAAACTCTTCCATATGTCAGGAGTTCCATGTTG
Source organism: Hypanus sabinus (assembly GCF_030144855.1). NCBI lineage: Eukaryota > Metazoa > Chordata > Chondrichthyes > Myliobatiformes > Dasyatidae > Hypanus > Hypanus sabinus. Next base: position 13,385,002 of record NC_082736.1, read on the forward strand.
TTTCTCGAAACTGTTGTGGATTTTTAATAATTGTGTGTAATATGACTGATTATAAAGAAGTTGATGGGCAACGCAATGAAATATTTGCTGAGCAAGCTTATTTGCTTATCACAAGCGACGTGGTGCTCCATAGCTATCAATACTGTGAAATGTTTTATATTATATCTACATCTGACACCGGTCCAGACATCTGACTACGGCACCGAGTTTGCTGCTGGGTATTCAATACCTCACCCCTGCTTTCCTCCCATTGATTCAGTGAGAGGCATCATGTCTGTATGCCAAGTTGCTGCGCTGTATCTGTTGGAATCAGTCAATGTTCTGTTGTAAAGTCAGTGAAGTGGCAAATGCTGGAATAGGAAACAAACTCGGGGAATGCTGGAAACACTGACTGAGCAGCTTGTGTGGAAAGAGAAATCAGTTAGCACTCCTGTCAGGGGTTTATCCGAGAACAGTTCTGAGGAGAGATGCTTTAACTGTTTTTTCTTCCACATATTCTGTTTTACCTGCATGAGCGTTTCCAACATTTCATGTTTTTGTTCCGTCCTTCGGTTGCTCCGTCACTGACAGGGAACGCCATGGAAATTGATGATAGTCTAAAAGAAGAATCATGCCATGAGCCTCCGGATTTACTATTTTCATCCAGAAAAGACACGGAAAGCGCCGGTAGAAAATTTCCATCTAGTACTTCCATCCAGTAGCTTTCCGTTACTGCTTCAAATTTCGGTCAACAGTAAGTAACCCCGATTCAAATAATAATGACTTCTCCGACTCCGGCTGCTCTGAGCCATCTCTCTGCCCTCCGACCGCTAAATTCAACAATAAAGTGGAAATATCACGGGGTTCCCTCCCTGAGACAGCTCATTGGCTTCTAATCGGTATTTTCTCAACTTGCTCTCCCCTGTCTCTCTTACAGCGAACTTGCTGGCGATTGTGATCCCGTCCCGGGGAAAGTGCGGTCTCTCCAAATGTATCACACGCTACCTTGTGGGAATGGCTGCGGCCGACCTCTTGGGCGTTATCTCCTACCCGCTACTGAGATTTATTTTCCCCGATCATTCCAGTTCATCACTCCTGTGTGCAGACTCGTCAGGTGGTTGACATTTGCGAGCACTGCGACCTCAGTCTGGCTGCATGTCGCTTTCACCGTCGATCGATTTGTGGCTATTTGCATTGAGAAGCTGAAAACAAAATATTGCACCGAGAGAACGGCGGTGGTTATCGGGACTGTGTCTGTTTGCAGACTGTCCCCTGGGGCTTTGTGTACGGGCCTGGAGAATTAATTGATGGTTTCCTGGTATTGTGCTTTTACACCGAGCTTTACAAACTCTCCCTCATGGGTTGCATTTGAGATTTTTCACCGCATATTCTACCCCTGTCTTCCTTTCATTCTGATGTTGTTGTTCAATATAATGACTGACAGGCGGATTCTAGTGGCCAGGCGAGCCGGCAGGGGGCTCCGGAGACAAAAGAGTGGAGAGAGTGACAAGGATCGGGAGATGGAAAACCGACGCAAATCCACTGTTTTGCTCTTCAGCATAACCGGTAGTTTCATATTGTTGTGGGCAGCACTGATGGTATTTTCGATCAATAGACATATTTCAAAGAGTTTTGTGTATTGTGTCACAGATCCCCGTTACATCACAGTACACACATTGGCAATGCTGCAGATTCTCAGTTCCTGCACCAACACGTGTATTTATGCCGTTACACAGAGCAAATTCCGAGAAGAGCTAAAATATACGGTAACCGTCCACTGAATCAGATTGTGAAACTCATGAAACGTTAGAAATAAATGATGTAAAGCACTACAATACAGCTGACTCCATGCTCCCTGTTCTATCCACCCACTTGTGGGTAAATGGTGTCATGTACCCCGTGACGGGTTAAAAAACTATTAGAAATAGAGTACATTTTGGGGTCCAATATTGCTACTAACTAAAGGTATTTATCAGTAACTACTGTTAAATACCCCGTGCGCATCCTGTGACTGTCACATGATCATGATGTAATTGAGGCTCTGCTGGACATGATGGTGGAGTGATGTAATTTTCCCGCCGGTGAGCGGTCATGTGATGGCCTTTTTTAACAGGTAAAAAAGGAGCACGCCTCTCTGTGACGCAGGTCACTTCGTCGTATTAAGTCGTCATTGACTCCGTTCTGCTGCGTATCTGATTTCATGACGCAGTTTCGTTTTAACGTGGAGTTTTAATTTCTACTGTAAGAATCGTTGTGCCGACAGTTTTGAAAATCGCTGCCAGTTAAAGTCCAGTCGGACAGTAAAGAATGATCGAATTTTGGGAAGTTGAAGGAACGAGAAAATTTGCTGTTGACGTCGGTTATACAGGTTCGACCTTATCTGATCCTCATTCGGAAGGAAATAGTAACCTGCGCCCGAGATAGCTCCTGCATTGCTATAAGAGCAAAAATAGCTGGATGCAGCGTTTCGCCAAGGAAAGGTCAATGCCTTTCAGCCGTTTTATTTCCTTCGTCGTAAATCCAGGTAAGGCATATTAGGCCTGGGATAAGCAGTAACGTAAGGGAATGTACTACTTCAATTAAAGTCTCTCCTAACTGACTATGTAAATCGCTCGGACTTTTGCATTTAATACTATTAAGAACTGAGGGCGCATTTCCTGTTTAAGGACTGTTCGAGCTGCCATATGACATTTTCCTTCCGGTTAAGTTAGTCGATAGTTTACTTTTTTTAGCAGTGTTTAAAAAAAGTTTTATTTGTTATAAAAAACTATTTCAGTTCTAAATTCATTGATGCTGAATCGTAATAATTGGGGGTTCGTGTGATAAGTACCGTTTTGTGCTTAAATGTTTGTTTAATTATCGATTGGTGTTCTGGAAAAGGGGAATATCCGATGATTTGGTGTGACAGGCTTGTGAGTGGTATTCGGCAACAATTAATATTGATGACTTACTGGCATCACCAGATCCGGTGTTATTAGCAAAGGCGAGAAAGAGAGATGTATCTGAGATTGCTAGGAGATTGAAACTTAAAGGTATTTCGAAGGTTATAACAAAGCATATAATTCATAGGAACATTGAGGAACACTGCATATATTCGGGTGATTTTGATTAAACGATTTTACATAAGTTCCCAGTTACACCTGGAACAGGCTGTGTTAGGACAGATTAGAATAGAAACTGAATTAAAACAGAAGCAATTGGAAGCTAACTTGGAACTATGCCGATTAGAAGCTAAAAATAAGCAGAGGGAAATTGAACTTGCGTTGGCGGAATTAAAGTCTGAGAATCAGTCTTCTAGTTGTAGAAAAAAAAACGTTTTTTGTCAGTCAGGAAATTAAATAGGCCCCTCCATTTAATGAAACAGAAGTAGAGAAACATTTTCAACATTTTGAAACTGTTGGTCTGATTTCAGAGTGGCCGAAAGGGAAATGGCCTGTATGTTACAGACTGTAATTAAAGCCAAAGCACAAATACTTTATACAGCTTTAACTGTTGAGCAAGCACTTGATTATGATGCTGTGAAACTGCATATATTAAATGCCTATGAGCTAGTTCCGGAAGCATATAGAGAAAGATTCAGAAATTTGAAGAAATCAGTGGAAAAAAAAAACATATGTAGAAATCGACTTTGATAAAGTTGTGTGTTTTGAGAGAGGGTTTACTCTAAAAATGTAAAAGGGGACTGGAATAAATTGAAAGAGCTGATTTTAAAGGAGGAATTTATAAGGAGAATCCCTGTTAAAGTAAAGACATATTTAAATGAGAGGGACAGTGGTACATTGCAGGACTCTGCAAAATTAGCTGATTAGTTTGCTTTACTCCACAAGAATAAATTTCCTCAGTGCAAAACTTTTAAAACGAAAAATAACACAGAGAATCAAGGTAAACCAGAAATTAAATCAGAAGTTATTGAGAAAGGTAAAGAGGAAGCAAAACCTGTGAAGGAAAGACAGTTTGGTTCCATTTGTTATTACTGCAAGAAACCTCTTCACTCAATAGCCGACTTTTTTCGATTGAAAAAGGAGAAGGAAGCAGTCGCAGATGCTTGTGTGCAACTACTGAAACACCTGTAAATCCACAGGGTTTGATAAGCACAAATGAAGCTTTGTTAGAGTCTGACGAAGTAAAGAAGGGATATGATCTGTTTAGAACTGAAGGATTTGTATCCTTGGAAGCGGGATCCACTCTGGTGCCAATAGAAATCCTCAGGGATATGGAGCTTCTCAATAACTGATGTTAGACAATGATTTAAAGTTTAATGATGTGTCTGACACTGGTGAGGAAGACTATATACGAGGTGTTGGGAGTGCTCTCATGGCTGTATATTTGCATAGAGTTAATTTAAGGCCAGGGTTAGTTACAAGACTTTTAAAGTAGGACTACCACATAGTTTGACTGTGAATGATAATTCTTTATTGTTAGGAAATGACTTGGCAGATGGACAAGTTTTTCCTGAAGTGCATTTGACAATGACGTCAGTGGAACCACGGATGGATTCTAACACAGATTCCTCCTGTGCTTTAACTGGAGCTATGCCTGAAAAGCTTGATGTGTAGAATAACGTTGTTAACCATGACTGTTCAATTCAGGATTCGAGTTTTGAGGATGTGTGAGAAACGTTCTTATCTTCATTGTTTGAACAAGTAAGTAAGTCTGATCATGAAGATTTGTCTCTGACTCGGAAGGAGATGATAGTAGAGCAGAGTAGAGACCCTGAGATTATCAAATTAAAAGAACAAGCTCTTCTGGATAGTGAAATTAATAAGGTGCCAGTCGGATATTATTTTGAGAAAGGAGTATTGATGAGGAAGTGGAGATCACCTACAATTCCTGCAAGTGATGAATGGAATATTGTTCACCAGGTAGTTATTCCTCAAGTTTATCGAAATAAGATTTTAACTCTAGCCCTTTGGGAGATATCAAGGGGTGAGGAAATCTGTTGACAAGTTTTTAAAACATTTTTCTGGCCTGGTTTAAGAAAAGATGTGGCGACGTTTTGCATAACTTGTCATTCTTCCCAAATTGTGGGTAAACCTAATCAAGTTACTCCAGTGGCCCCATTGCAACCTGTTCCCGCATTCGGTGAACCGGTTTCCAAAATTATTATAGATTGTGTAGGCCCATTGGAAAAACAAAACAAATAATGGCTATCAGTACTTGCTGACTGTCATGTACGCTGCGTCGAGGTTTCCAGAGGCAGTACCACTTAGGAATATAACAACCTAGAATATAACAAAGGCCCTTATAAAAGTCATTACCTATTTTGGTTTGCCTAAGGAAATACAATCTTATACAGGCAGTAATTTTATGTCTGGATTGTTTCAAGTGGTAGTTTACAAATTGGGAGCTAAGCAGATTACGTCATCTTCATACCATATAGAATCGCAAGGAACCTTGGGGAGGTTTCATTCTACCCTCAAGACTATGATTAGTGTGTATTGTGTGGAAAATGAAAATTATTTGGATGAGTGCATATACTTACTTCTATTTGCAGTAAGAAAGTCTGTACAGGAGTCATTAGGATTCAGTCCATTTGAACTTGTATTTAGGCATAGAGTTAGAGGATCTTTGGCCTTATTAATAGAACAATGGATTAGTTAAGAGGTACACACTAATTTACTGGACTTTGTTTTAAAATTTAAGAACAGATTGCATGAAGTTTGTAGATTAGCCAGGGAAAATTTAAAATCGTCTCAGGAGGAAATGAAAACCTGGTACGATAAAGAAGCTAGGATGAGGAAATTGAATCCTGGAGATAAGGTGCTGGTTCTTTTCCCAGTGCAACCGAGTCCTTTATAAGCTAAATTTCATGTTCGTTATGAAATTATGTCTGAAATTAATGATGTGGATTACGTGATAAAAACTCCAATTGTAGAAGTCCAACAGAACGTTGCCATATAAATATGATAAAACCATATTATGAGTAATAGTCTGCTACTATGACTGTTGTGGTCAATAATAATGAGTCTGATCTCACTAGGAGTATAATGGATGATTCATCTGAAACTCATTCTAAACCAACATTGTTTCTGTCAGATTACCAAACTCAACCATTCTGGAAAATATTGATAATAAATTAGATCATTTACAGCCAGAGCAGAAACAGCAGATGAAGCTATTATTTTTTATACAGTGATTTATTTCCAGACGTTTCCGGAAGAGCCACAGTTGTTTCACTCGATGTCGAGGTTATAGATGCCAATCTCAATATCTATATATTGGATGAACACGGAAAAAATGTGAACTTGCTGAGAAAGAAATTAAATATATGTTGGATAATAATATTATTAGACATTTTAACTCAAGTTGGAATTCACCTTGTGTTATGGTGCCCAAGACAGACGGCAGTATCAGGTTTTGTACGGACTACAGGAAGGTGAGTGATTTAACGAAAATAGTCGCATATCCAATTCCTAGAGTAGATGATTGTGTAGATAAAGTTGGTAAAGCAAATTTCCTTACAAAGATTGATTTATTGAAAGGATATTGCTGTGTTCCATTAACGGATGAGAGATTACTGCATTTGCAACCCCATTTAGGTTATTTGAAGATAACGTTCTTCCTTTTGGGATGAAGAATGCCCCAGATACTTTCCAGCGGATGATTAACTCTGTGATTCGGGGGTTATATTGACGAGTTAGTTACAGGAAATGATACTTGGAAAGCACACATTACTGCGGTGGAGAAACTACTTGAAATGTTTTCAATAACTAACTATTAACCTAGTTAAAAGTGGCGTTAGTCATGCCACTGTAACTTAACTTGGTTATGTTGTGGGTCAAGGTAACGTAGCTCCTGTTCAGGCAAAAGTTCAGGCAATTTGAAAATTCCCACTGAAAAAAAAAACTCTCAGTAGTTTCCTGGAAATGGTAGGATTTTACCTAAAATTTTGTAAGAATTTTGCTAATATTGCCCTTCCATTATCTAACCTCTTGAAGAAGAATAAGTTTGTGTGGACAGTGCTTTGTCAAGAAGCATTTGAAAAATTGGGAGCTATGATATTTCTTCAAACTGTGCTCAGGACACCTGACTTTGAAAAAAACTTTTCCATTAGCTGTGCATGCTAGTGATCAGACTGCAGGAGCAATGTTACTGCAAAGGAATGAGGGTGTTGAGGTTGATCATCCATTAGCTTACTTTTCTAAGAGATTTAGTGAACATCAAAGAAAATATTTAATTGACTTGACTACTACCGCTCAAGTTATTACTAACTCTCAAATTTCTAAGCACTTTAAATTACAGCGGGGAACCAGACAAGGTTGCCCTCTTAGTCCTTTACTTTTTGTTTTAGCTATAGAACCCTTAGCAATGACATTTCGAGAACCGAAGGACATTTCTGGTATACTAAGAGAAGGTATGACTCGTAAAATTTCGCTATACGCTGATGATATTTTACTTTTTATCTCTAACACTGAAACTTCTTTACCTTCGGTTCTTTCTTTAATTTCCCAGTTTAGTTCCTTTTCAGGATATAAGCTGAACGTACAGAAAAGTGAGCTATTTCCTTTAAATGACGTAATATCATCAAATGCCAAATTTCCGTTCCAAGTTGTTACAAGTCAATTTATATATCAACGTGTAACAATTAATAAAAACTTCAAGCATTTATTTAAAGAAAACTTATACCCCTTATTGAATTATGTGACAAAGACGCTTTCTAAATGGTCTCCTCTTTCTTTATCCCTAATTGGCCGAATTAATTCGATTAAAATGATGATTCTCCCTAAATTTTTATATCTTTTTCAGGCCTTACCTATTTTTATTCCTAAGACCTACTTTGATTCTTTAGATTCAATTTTAACATCTTATATTTGGAATAATAAACTAGCTCGTTTAAGTAAAGTTTATCTACAAGAAAATAAAGAGAAGAGTGGATTAGCCCTACCTAATTTTAGGTTTTACTATTGGGCTGCCAATTAAGGAATATTAATTTCTGGTCCTATTATATTTATCGTAAAGTTTGCCCATCATGAGTTTCCTTAGAAGTTAATTCTATAAAAAACGTCCTCTATTGTCTCTCTTCTTGGATCATACTCTTCTTTTTCATCAAATTAACTAACAGAACATAATTGTTAAAGAAACTTTAAGGATTTGGTCTCAATTTAGGAAATGTTTTATTTTCGCGAATTTTTCATTATCATCTCCCATTCTCCTTAATTTGTTTTATTCCTTCCATGACTGAAAAGGTCTTTAAGGATGGAGATGAGCTAGGTATTAAGAGTTTCTGGGACCTGTTTATCTCAGGATCACTGGCTGCACTTGTCCAATTGTCAACTACATTTGCACTCCCAAAAACACATTTTTACAGATACCTTCAAATTAGCTATTTCTTACGTTTCCAATTAACTACATTTCCTACAGGTCCTGATAAAACTTTACTGGACGATCTTTTAAATTTAAAACCTTTTATTAATGGTTCTAATACCGGTATCTATAACTTGTTGATTGATTATAGACAAGGCTTTTTAGATAAAATAAAAAAAACTTGGGATAACCTAAATTGTCAGATTTCTGATGATAGATGGAATAAAATTCTTAAACGGGTTAATAAATATCTTTCTGTGCTTGTCATTCTCATCTACAATTTAAGGTGGTTCATTGAGCTTAAATTTCTAAACAGAAGCTGTCCAGCTTTTATCAGAATGTTTCTCCACTTTGTAATAAACGCAACTCTACTGGTGCCTCTTTAATTCATATGTTTTGGTTTTGCCCTAAAATTGAAACGTTTTGGCGGGAAGTATTCCATACCTTCTCTCAACCTTTTAGGGTCCTATGTGACCCAAATACCCTTACTGCCTTGTTTGGTATTATTGCAAATGAAAAAATAAATTTAAATACTCCTAACCTACATGTTTTCGTTTTTATCCTCTTTTAGCAAGGAGAGCAATCTTGCTTAAATGGTAGGAGTCTACCCCTCCTACACATCTTCAATTGCTACGTGATATCATGTTTTATTTAAATTTAGAAAATATCTGCTGCTCAGTCTTAAATTCGAAACAATATTTTTATGATATCTGGGGACCTTTCCTAAATTACTTTTCCAATTTATGAAGTTTAACAGTGACTTCTATGTATATTTTTTATATTCTCTTCTTAAGCGAATAAGTTTTTTTCTAATTATCCATTCTCATCTATCAGCGTTTTTCTTTGATAGTTGGCAGAGGGAGAATTTTTTTTATATAAAAAATATATTTTACGATGTATGACCTATCTTTAAACTTTTGATTACAGTGGTATACCTTTATGTGTTATGCTATAATATTTTGATCAAATTTTATTACAATATATGAATGTACACAAGTTATGTTGAGATGTATTTATGTGTTGCATTCTGTAAATCTTGTATTTTCTTCTGAATAGAATCATTGTAAAAAGAAAAGAAAGAAAGAAAATATTCGACAATAGAAAAAGAGTTGTTTTCTCTTGTTTTGGCCTCAGAACATTTTGATGTGTATTTTGGTGCAACTCAAAATCCATTCATCGTCTATACCGACCATAATCCGTTAGTGTTTATGAGTAAGATGAAAAACGAAAATAGAAGCTTAGTAAATTGGAGTTTGATGTTACAGGGGTACAATATTTTAATAATTCATACTAAATGCAAAGATAATGTGATTGCTGTTTGTCTATCTCGATGTTAAATGTACAATGTAATTTTTATGGATTTATTTTTTAATATTTGTAACACTCCTACTGTATTGAAAGTTGTGAGGTGCTGTATGATACTGTGTATGTCGAAAATAGTTAACTGTTAAAATTTTGTTCATGACTGACCAAGTTGTTTTGGAGGGAATTGTTACATATCACGTGTGTATCTTGTGACTGTCACATGACCATGATGTTATTGAGGCTCTGCTGGGCATGATGTAATGGTCTTGTGATGGTGGAGTGGTGTAATTTTCCCGCCAGTGAGAGGTCATGTGATGGCCTGTTTCAACAGGTATAAAAGGAGAATGCCTCGCTGTGATGCAGGTCAGTTCGTGGCTGAAGTCGTCAATGACACCGTTCTGCTACGTATTTCATTCCATGACGCAGTTTCGTTTTAAAGTGGAGTTTTAATTTCTACTGCAAGAATTGTTGTGCCGGC